>NW_021835174.1:0-41881 GCF_006345805.1 Octopus sinensis | reverse complement strand
GGAACAGTGAGCAAAAATCTCGAAAATACGTGGGGCTGCGATAAGGGTGGAGCACTTGCAGAAAACAGCACCGCTTGGAATCGCTCGAATGCTCCGGAAGGTGCTCGAAAAATAAGGGATGTTACCTTAGGTCACTGGTAGTGAACAGCTGAAACTGTGGTACATCTCCAGTGTTAGAATTGTGCAAAGGCAATGAAATAATTATAATAATAATAATAATAATAATAATAATATAGTACCAATAATTGTCGGAGCCCTGGAACAGTGAGCAAAAATCTCGAAAAAACGTGGGGCTGCGATAAGGGTGGAGCACTTGCAGAAAACAGCACCGCTTGGAATCGCTCGAATGCTCCGAAGGTGCTCGAAAAATAAGGATGTTACCTTAGGTCACTGGTAGTGAACAGCTGAAACTGTGGTACATCTCCAGTGTTAGAATTTGTGCAAAGGCAATGAAATAATAATAATAAATATAAATAATAATAATACTATAGACCAATATTGTCGGAGCCCTGGGAACAGTGAGCAAAAATCTCAAAAAATACGTGGGGGCTGAATAAGGGTGGAGCACTTGCAGAAACCAGCACTGCTTGAATCGCTCGAATGCTCCGGATGGTGCTCGAAAAATAAGGGATGTTACTTTAGGTCACTGGTGTGAACAGCTGAAACTGTGTTACATCTCCAGTGTTAGAATTTGTGCAAAGGCAATAAAATAATAATAATAATAAATAATAATAATATAATAATAATAATAATATATAATAATAATAATATAATAATAATAATAATAATAATATAAATGCCCTGATGCAGTACCAGGCAGTGGCTCATGGCTTCTGATCTTAACTGATTGGAAGTGTTATCATGTACATTGTTTTGTCTTGGTATAAAGATGGGCTACAGCAAATATTTCTGCTCAATACCACAGATTTGCTTGTCAGTTGTTTGACCGTAACCATTTGAGCATCTCCCTTAGTGGCTGACGATATGTGCATCTCTGATCACGAGCAGAAGTAGTGGGGGAGCATCATAGCCATATGTTGAGAGGGATTCTTTGGGGTTTGAATAGTTCACCTCTGGAAACATGGGTGGTTCTTTCATCATCCTTAAACAAAAACCTTATTCAGGGACCGTTTGAGCGGGATGGGCTACTCAACCTGAAGAAATTCTAACTGGGCCCCATCTGCAAGGTCATGTGCTGTTTATCTTGATATGAGATCACCATGTCGCGCACATATGGTTGTGATGCATGTGCCTGGTGTACCTTTATCAGACGGTAGTCATGATGGGATATTGGGCTTCGTATATTTTACCCCAGTGTCACTTTGATGGCATGAACTGCTCTCTCACTCAATAATATTAATAATAATAATAATAATAATAATAATAATAATAATAATAATAAATAATAATAATAATAATATATAATAATAATAATAATAATAATAAGATTATTTGACAGGCAAGAACTCTGGCATTGAAGACAGTCAGCCAGCCCCACCAAGCCAGCCAACGAGACAGACAGACACTACTGTGATGGTGATAATGATAAAAAAACAAAAATAACAATAATAAGATACTGCTGTGACTACACATAAAACATATCATTGATGATGATGGTGGTGATGGTGATGGTGATGATGATAATGATGATGGTAATGGTGGTGATAATGATGATAGTGATGTAATGGTGAAGATAATAACAAAAATAATAAGCGACTACGGCTGCTATAAGGGTACGATTATAATTGTAACGGCAATGATGGCCGTCCCCCACGAGCCAATCAAAGCTAAAAAATGATAACATTATCGTAGCACAAAATGTTTTTGGAAACTAAAAGGAAAACTAAATCAGTATACCAAATCGCTTGTCCTAATGGTTAATCTGGAAGCGCGTCCCCCAGGAAGAGCCAGCCTGGGATCGAAAAGTCATCAACTGGCACAAACTCTTCTCCGAATACGGACACATGGATGGTCACTTGAACGGGAAATCCCCCAACTCGAGCCCTCCAAGTTCACCACCACACACCACCACAGAAGAAAAATGTAAGCGGAACAAATGGACCCCGAGAAGAGTATAAAGAAGTAATTACGCTTATTACTATGCATTAGGTAGGCATCTCAAGAGAGACCACCGCAACGCTCTTACAGTATATGGAGAACACGGAATCAAGACAGTAGGCCCTATTTGGACGAGAACAATTAGCAAATGTGAGGAGGGATATCTTTAGAAATAACAGACTCACAGACAGTGAAATAAGTGCGATCAAGCACGCAACGGAAAAGACATAAATATAAGACACAAAGGAATGAAGAATCAGATGAACAGTATAGGCCGCCACGAGGCTTAATTGAAAGACTGCCATCTGACCAAAGTACGCAAAGGCCTGAAGATACAAGAAATTCTATTGTACCGTTAAAGATAGCAGGAAAACGACAAAACAACAGTAACTGAAGATCTCGCATTTGCTGAAGAACACAGAGAGTCTATGGCAGAAATGAGGCAGAAATCCTGAATACGCTTGAAGTTGTAAGACATACAAGTATGAATGATAGAGAACCGCTTCATAAACTCTCAAATACAAACCAAAATAAAAAACAAATCCAAATTGGCAACTATGTAACAAATGAAATAATACGAGAATTAAAACCTGATTTTACTGAGTTAAATGAATTATTTACGCTTCTGCTAGGCAATTGAAACCAGCTGTATGCCCCGAAAAAACAAAGAACCAAAACCTGGGAAGAAATCAAACCTGGAGAAGTAAAATTGAAAAAGAGATTGAATTTATGAGAGGGGAAATATCAATATTAAATGAACTAATATGTGGAAATGATGTAAATCCAGAACAGGAAGAAAGATGAAGAGAAAATTTGGATCCTCACCAAGAGAAGAACTGATATCAATAAAGAAACGCTGAAACAAAAAGTCCAAGCAAAAGCCCAAAGAATACGAAGATTTGAGAAGAGAAACAAGTTTTACACAGCAAAATAAGCTGTTCACATCCAATGCCAAAAAATTCTACAGAGAAATAGGGAAGGAGAAATTAACCGTTAAAGACCCCCCCTCCATGGAAGAAGTTCAAAACTTTGGGAAAGGATTTGGAGTGACAAGAAGACGTACAACATAAATGCAGACTGGATTATACAAACTGAAGGATCCTACCAAAATTTACAACAACAAGCATGGGAAGACATCACAATAGCAGACCTAAGAAAGGCACTCACGAAGGCCCATAATTGGAAATCCCCCGGTAAAGATGGGGGCCGAATTTCTGGCTCGCATCGCTCCCGTGCGCACACGGTAAGCTAGTTCAGCTGCTCAATGGAATTTTGAGAGACCCAAAGAAAACACCTGAATGGTTAGCAAGTGACATTACTTACCTACTCCCAAAGAATAACGAAACCAACCTTCCAAAAACTATCGGCCTATAACCTGTCTATCCACCACGTATAAAATCCTAACATCTATCCTGGCGAGAAACATATGCATTCATGGAGAAGAACGATATTTTCCCCATTGAACAAAAGGGTGCCGCCGAGGCTCTTACGGATGCAAGATCAACTGCTAATCAATCGTATGATCCTTGAGAACTGTCACAAACAAGCGCAGAAATCTCAGCACCGCATGGATTGACTATAAAAAGGCCTTCGACAGTATCCGCATCCACGGATCTTGAGATCGCTGGACATCTTAAAATTTCCCCTGTGATTTCAAACTTCCTGAGCACAATATGTCGTTGTGGAATACGAATCCTCCAATTATAACACTCTAATGGAGTACTTGCCTCAGAAAATATAAACATCACTGGTGGAATTTTTCAAGGTGACTCACTTTCACCTTTAATATTCTGCATAGCCCTAATACCCCTTACAAGTGAATTAACAGACAGGGTAGGGTTATAAAATTGCCATAAAAAATAAGCCATCTATTTATATGGACGACTTAAACTTTATGGTAAAGACAATAATGAACTTGAGGCCTATTGCGCACCGTGAAAGCATTCAGCGATGACATCGGGATGGAGTTTGGACTTGAGAAGTGTGCCGAGGCCACTTTCCAGAAAGGAAATGAAGACCACAAATTCAGTCGTGTTAGATGTTGACACAGTCATAAGAGAGCTGAGCAAGAACAAACATACAAATATTTAGGATAAATGAAGGCTCTGGTATTCAGCATGCAAGCATGAAAGAGAAAATCAGGAAGGAATGTTTTATAGAGTAGTTCGTGCAGTCCTGAAATCTGAACTAAATGCACGTAACAAGGTGTTAGCTATAAGTCCCTTAGCAGTTCCAGTTGTTACTTATAGCTACAATGTGTTGAACTGGAATATGAGTGAAGTAAAGAATATAGATAGAAAAATACGCAAGCTGCTGAGTTGTAATAGGATGCACCACCCAAAGGCAGACGTAGATCGCCTTTACCTTCCCAGAGCCCAAGGAGGTCGAGGCCTGATCCAATTTGAACTAGCTTACAAAACAACCACAATTGACTGGCCAATATCTCGAAATATCGAATGACTGGATGCTAAAGCTCGTGGAAAATCACGAGAGACGAAAGAAGCTTCATTCTATCATCAAGGAAAGCAAAAAATTGCTATTGATCTCGTGCAGGATACCCAAACTGAACAACTCGAGGGAAGTACGGCAACTATTGTTGCAAAGAAGGTGAAAATGATGGCAATGAAAAAAGCGCACGAGCAATTGGCTGATAGGTGGGAGGAGAAACCTCTGCACGGCAAATATGTGACCCGCAGCAAACAAGCTGATGTTGACCAGAAGCAAACCCATCAGTGGCTGCGGAGCTCAGGGCTAAAAGCAGAGAGCGAAGGTTTCATCCTGGCTGCTCAAGACCAAAGCCTATTAACCCGGAACTACCAGGCCAATGTGATGAAAAATGGAGCAGACCCAAAATGCCGATTCTGCAACGACATGATTGAAACAGTGGACCACCTAATCTCTGGATGTAAAGTCTTAGCACCAGTGGAGTATAAATTAAGACATGACAGAGTTGGCCAATATCTCCACTGGCTAATAAGTCGGCATTACAATATCAAAACTGCCGACAAGTGGTATAATCCCCACCCTGAGGCTGTAACTGAAGGAGAAAATGTAACCATTCTGTGGGACTTTCCAGTACATACAGACCGAACCATCAAGGCCAATAAACCAGATATTGTTGTGAAATACCAAAACAATAAAGTTTGCTTATTGATCGACATGAGCATCCCCTGTGATCATAACATCTCAGCGAAAGAGTTTGACAAGCTCAGAAAATATAAAGACCTACTCATTGAAATTGAGAAAATGTGGCATCTCAAGGCGGTTACAACACCAGTGATCGTAGGAGCACTAGGAATGATCAAGAAGGGAACCGAAAATTATATGAGAATGATCCCTGGCTTACCATCCCTGCAAGAAGTGCAAAAGATTGTCTTAACTGGTACATCACACGTATTGAGAAGAGCATTGTCGATGTGAGAACTGTTGCTGCTCATGTATTTTAATAAAGACACTCGGCAAGAAATGGAAGCAAATTGAAAGAAGAAAAAAAAAGTAATAATAATATTAATAATAATAATAATAATACTAATAATAATAATAATAAACAATATAAGAAAGAAGAGAAGAAAGAAGAAGAAGAAGAAGAAGAAGAAGAACGAAGAAGAGAAGAAGAAGAAGAAGAAGAAAGAGAAAGAAGAATAAGAAGAAGAAGAAGAAGAAGAAGAAGAACATGCCTCCTCATTGATATGACTGTGCCATCGATATAAACGTATCTGTCAAGACCTACCAAAAAAACTGAGCAAATATAAAAATCTTGAAATAGAAATCAGCAAAATGTGGAACCTGAAGACTAAAACAATACCTGTGTCATAGGTACCCTGGAAATGATAGCGAAAGGGGCTGATTGCGACCTTACTCAGATATCGGGAAACACCAAAATGGCAGAAATTCAAAAGATAGTGCTCATGGGAACTGCTCATATCCTATGCAAAATACTTTCTATGTAATCTCAGGGTTTAAAACAAACATAATTTTCGTTTTTTTGTGGGGGGGCATTCACTAGTACAACACACAAAAAAATACGTGTATATGGCACACTAGGCATAACAACAACATGAATTTCCAACCTGTTGTCTCTTGAGGTCTCTGGGTGAGACTTGGAGCCAGCTTGTACAAATATAAAGCAAAAGTCAAACATAGAGTAATAATAATAATAATAATAATAATAATAATAATAATAATAATAATAATAATAATAATAATAATAATATAATAATAATAATAATAATAATAATAAATAAATGTTACGGCATTAATAATAAATGTTACGGCAAAACGATCAGCCACCTTTTATATATGGATGACCTAAAACTATAACGCTGCAAATACAAACAGCTGGAAACACTATTAAAGACAGTTCATGGATTTACCAAAGAAATAGATATTAATTTGGATTAGAAAAATGCGCCAAAGTAACCATGAAAAGAGGAAAAACTAGTTAAGAGTACAACATCACACTAGATAAACCAATGAAATAAAGAATTAGACCAAAGCCAAACTTACAAAACTTAGGAATCCATGAACTAGATAAGACACAACACACACAAATGAAAGAGAAAATAAAAAAAGAATATTATAGACGAGTTAGATCAATACTAAAAACAGCGCTCAATGCTAAAAACAAGATAATAGGTATCACACTTTAGCTGTCCCAGTTATAAGTTACAGCTACAATATCCTTAACTGGACACGAAATGAACTGCCAAAATAGATAGGAAAACAAGAAAAATAATGACAGGATCTAGGATGCATCACCCAAAATCTGACATAGAAAGACTATATGTACACCGTATAGAAGGTGGTAGAGGCCTTATACAGCTGGAAAACTACTATAATAACCACCATAGGACTGCAAAATCTACTCTTCAGAAGGAAGGAAACTGATCCAATAGCGCAAAACACGAGCAAAACAAAACTGTTCTCAGTATTTAAGAAGCTGACAAATACAAACAAGAAATCATACCACCTAATAAACATGAAGAAGAAGAAGAAAAAGAAGAAGAAGAAGAAGAAGAAGAAGAAGAAGAAGAAAAAGAAGAAGAAGAAGAAGAAGAAGAAGAAGAAGAAGAAGAAAGGAAGAAGAGAAGAAGAAGAGAATATAAGAAGAAGAAGAAGAAACAACAAAAGCTATAAAACATTAAATCCAACTAAAAATAGAACAGCAACGAACATGATAAAACGATGGCAAGAAAGCCCCTTCATGGTAAATACAGGACTAAACTAAATGCAAAAGAAATAGACAAAGAAAAATCCCAGCAATGGTTGAGAAGCTCAGGACTCAAAGCAGAAACAGAGGATTTTTAATTGCAGCACAAGACCAAAGCCTCCCCACCAGAAATTACCAAAAACATGTAATGAAAAGAAATATTACAAGTAACTGCAGAATATGTGGAGATGGACAAGAAACAAAAATCATATTATCTCTAGCTGCTCAGTCCTGGCTAAGAAGGAATATATTCACAGACATGACAGAGTTGGAACCTACATACATTGGAAGCTATGCCAACATTATGGAATAACAACAGAAAAAAGATGGTATAGGCACACACCAGAAAAGGTCATAGAAAACGAGAAAGCAACCATACTCTGGGATATGCCGATACACACAGATAGAGAAATTAAGGCCAACAGACCAGATATAGTTGTCAGAGATCATGAAGAAAAAAATGCTTTCTAATTGATGTATCAATACCGGCATGATGACAACGTGTCTCTAAAAGAAATAGAGAAACTCTCAAAATACAAAGACCTGGAATAGAGGTAACTAGAATGGGAATCTGAAAACAGAAACAATTCCTATCATAGTAGGTGCATTAGGCATGATAAAAAGATATTCAGACAAATACATAACAAAAACACCAGGACTTACAAACACATATAACATACAGAAAATTGCACTACTAGGCACTGCACACATCCTACGCAGAACACTTTCCATACAATAACCATCAGAGCATCACAACAAATCACAGCACATACCCAAGGCACACAGAGCTGCGCTCGGTAGTGAAGTGAAAGCACGCTATAAAAATAAAAACTACTACTGAATAATAATATAATAATAATCATAATGATAATAATAATAATATAATGATAATAATAATAATAATAATAATAATAATAAAGATGAAATACAAAATTTGAATAATTTTATCGATGAATTGAGCGAACATCTGCAAGAAACGCAAGAACATTAGAATTGAAAAGTAAACTACTGCTACAAAAAAGGGTAAAAACACATTTGAAAAGAAATAGTAACTACTTTATAATTTGTATAAAGTTTACAATTTTCTGGTCTGTATATATATATATCCTGTCAATATTCTCCAGAAAGATCAATCCTTTTTAGGTATAAGTTGTTAATGTTTATATGTAAATATTTCTTTTCAGTTGCCTGGTTTCTCAAAAATTGAGATATATAATATCAATTTTTGATGTAACAATGTAAATATTTTTTTTCAGTTGCCTGGTTTCTCATTTACATGGTTACATAAAAAATTGATAATATATATATATATATATATAATATTATTATTATTTTTTTTTCTTCTTTCAAATTTGCTTCCATTTCTTGCCGAGTGTCTTCCCGACTCCTAGGCAAAGAAACTCATAGTATACATTGGTAGGCCATAAACCAATCTCAGTAGTTCGTTCATTTTTTTTTTTTTTCAATTTTTTTTTAAGTTAAATTAAAAATACATGAGCAGCACAGTTCTCACATCGACAATGCTCTTCTCAATACGTGTGATGTACCAGTTAAGACAATCTTTTGCACTTCTTGCAGGGATGGTAGCCAGGGATCATTCTCATATAATTTTCGGTTCCCTTCTTGATCATTCCTAGTGCTCCTACGATCACTGGTATTGTAACCGCCTTGAGATGCCACATTTTCTCAATTTCAATGAGTAGGTCTTTATTTTTCTGAGCTTGTCAACTCTTTCGCTGAGATATTATGATCACAGGGGATGCTCATGTCGATCAATAAGCAAACTTTATTGTTTTGGTCTTTCACAACAATATCTGGTTTATTGGCCTTGATGGTTCGGTCTGTATGTACTAGAAAGTCCCACAGAATGGTTACATTTTCTCCTTCAGTTACAGCCTCAGGGTGGGGATTATACCACTTGTCGGCAGTTTTGATATTGTAATGCCGACTTATTAGCCAGTGGAGATATTGGCCAACTCTGTCATGTCTTAATTTATACTCCACTGGTGCTAAGACTTTACATCCAGAGATTAGGTGGTCCACTGTTTCAATCATGTCGTTGCAGAATCGGCATTTTGGGTCTGCTCCATTTTTCATCACATTGGCCTGGTAGTTCCGGGTTAATAGGCTTTGATCTTGAGCAGCCAGGATGAAACCTTTGCTCTCTGCTTTTAGCCCTGAGTTCCGTAGCCACTGATGGGTTTGCTTCTGGTCAACATCAGCTTGTTTGCTACGGGTCACATATTTGCCGTGCAGAGGTTTCTCCTCCCACCTATCAACCTATCGTGCGCTTTTTTCATTGCCATCATTTTCACCTTCTTTGCAACAATAGTTGCCGTACTTCCCTCGGGTTGTTCTGTTTGGGTATCCTGCACGAGATCAATAGCAAATGTTTTGCTTTCCTTATGATAGAATGAAGCTTCTTTCGTCTCTCGTGATTTTCCACGAGCTTTAGCATCCAGTCATTCGATATTTCGAGATATTTGGCCAGTCCAATTGTGGTTGTTTTGTAAGCTAGTTCAAATTGGATCAGGCCTCGACCTCCTTGGGCTCTGAGAAGGTAAAGGCGATCTACGTTTGCCTTTGGGTGGTGCATCCAATTACAACTCAGCAGCTTGCGTATTTTCCTATCTATATTCTTTACTTCACTCATATTCCAGTTCAACACATTGTAGCTATAAGTAGTAACAACTGGAACTGCTAAGGAATTTATAGCTAACACCCTGTTACGTGCATTTAGTTCAGATTTCAGGACTGCACGAACTCTCCTATAACATTCCTTCCTGATTTCTCTTTCATGCTTGCATGCTGAATACCAGAGCCTTCATTATCCCTAAATATTTGTATGTTTGTTCTTGCTCAAGCTCTCTTATGACTGTGTCAACTCTCTAACACGACTGAATTTGTGGTCTTCACTTTCCCTTTCTGGAAAGTGGCCTTGGCACACTTCTCAAGTCCAAACTCCATCCCGATGTCATCGCTGAATGCTTTCACGGTGCGCAATAGGCCTTCAAGTTCATTATTGTCTTTACCATAAAGTTTTAAGTCAACCATATAAAATAGATGGCTTATTTTTTTATTGGCAATTTTATACCCATACCCTGTTCTGTTTAATTCACTTGTAAGGGGTATTAGGGCTATGCAGAATATTAAAGGTGAAAGTGAGTCACCTTGAAAAATTCCACAGTTGATGTTTATATTTTCTGAGGCAAGTACTCCATTAGAGTGATATAATTGGAGATTCGTATTCCACAACGACATATTGTGCTTCAGGAAGTTGAAATCACAGGGGAAATTTTGAAGATGTCCATTATTATTATATTATTATTATCATAATATATATATAAAAAGAGAGGAGCCATGGTGGAGTTGCAATGTACATCCGAGATGACCTCACTCCCCAGGTCCTGTTGTCATATTCAAACTCAGTGTGTGACACCCAAATTGTACACATAAGACAACTGAATATCGTCATATGCACTACATATCGCCCACCAGATGCCCCAAATCACTCATGCATGTTTGAAGACTGCCTAACAAAAATAGAAGTCCTCACCAATCTTGAACAACACAACAGTGTATTCTTCATGGATGACTTTAACTTCCCCAATGTGGAATGGCCTGGGGAACAGATGCTCTCAGGGATGACACATCATCAGCAGGCGCAGGCAGAGTCTCTGCTCCATCTCACAAATGCGTCTTTCACGGAGCAAATAGTTCTACAACCAACAAGGGCAGATAATATACTGGATCTCTGCTTCACAAACAATATGAATATTACCCATAATGTTAAAGTGATGCCGACAATGATCTCGGATCACAACATAATAGAGCTGTCTTTGTATGGACAAAAATCCCCCGTAGACACACAGCCTATACGAAGCATCCACCATCTCTCCAACCTTAAACTTTCATAAAGCAAACTGGAATTGATTGAGAAAGAGATCCTCAAACAGGATTGGCCTAAATGTCTCTCCACACCGGACATTAACATGAAACACAAAACATTCATGTCCATAATACAAGCCATATGTGACAAATATGTCCCAGTGTGCAGGGCCAGCAACACAAAAAAAAAACAGGATCCCTAGAGAAAGGAAGATTCTTATGAGATGAGACGACGGACAAGGATTGCGAACCGCCTGAGCAAGCACACCAAAAGTGGTGAGAAGTATCGGCTCGAGAGAATGCTAATGGAAATTGAGAAAAGTCTGCATCAGTCCCATGAAAGAGAGAGAGAGCAAATAAAGAAGCTTGGGTAATAGAAAATATAAAATCAAACCCTAAAGCTTTCTTTAAGTTTGCCAAAGAGACAGCCACAGTGCACCAGAAAATAGGACCTCTCTTCAAAAAGATGGCTCTCTCACAGAAATCCCACGAGGATAAGTGAATACTGAACGAACAATTCCAAAGTGGTTCATTACACCTCTAGGACACAGGCAAGTAAACAACCCAGAAGAATTCTTTGCCACTTTACCTACGGCCAAAGAGGCAAAAAATTGAGTACATCAACATTGAAGATGCTGATATCACACTAGCCATAGATGAGATTGACACAAACTCAGCTGCTGGACCTGATGGATTTCCAGCGATTCTTCTCAAATCGTGCAAACGAGCCCTTGCAAAATCGCTACAGCTTCTTTTTCAGAGCTTTCTTGCAAGTGGTAAGCTCCCAGTCAAATTGAAAGAAAGGGTAATATGCCCTATCCATAAGGGAGGTAGCAGAGTAGATGCTAAATATTATAGGCCTATCTCTCTGACCTCACACATCAGCAAAGTCATGGAACGAATAGTCTGCAAGAAGCTAATCATGTTCCTTGAGTGAAAGGTGTGTTTCTGCCTGTGCATGCACCTATAGGATTTTTCAATCATTGTATTAATTAAAGGGAATTTGGCGAACAATATATGGAAAAGTTCGGAATTACAGACGCCACAAAATTTTCTGCCCTTATCAAACGGAAAGGATACGGACAATATGGACCATTCCAGCTTGAAAGTTGTATTGCTGTCCTTAAGACGCCAAATTAATTTACTTAGTCCTGTGCTTTGTGGTTTTCTCTTATCTCGGAACGTTGAATAATGATTGGAGATCCTCTGGGCTAATTTAG
This sequence comes from Octopus sinensis, assembly GCF_006345805.1. Lineage (NCBI taxonomy): Eukaryota > Metazoa > Mollusca > Cephalopoda > Octopoda > Octopodidae > Octopus > Octopus sinensis. The sequence continues at coordinate 29,506 of NW_021835174.1, read as the reverse complement.
AAGTAGTTGCCCCAATGTAGAAGACATCGGTACACACATAGACACTCAATCACAAAAGAAAACAACAACAAATCACCATTCATATGACTTGCACCCTGTCACCTTCCTATTCTTAGACCTCTCTCCTCCAACCTAGTTTGAACCCTTGAGCTCTCCAGAATCTTCTAAATTCAACCATTTTTGACGTCACTATTATAACGGAATATTTTAAAGAAACACTCATTATCGCTATGGGCTCCGTGTGGGCAGTCATCTAAGAGCTTTTGTTCATCTTGATGCTGACATAAGTTCCTTGTTTTCCTGATGAGAAGGCGGCATAATGCACCCCTTATTCCTTCGAAATAGGAACATGCAGCCTTCGAAACATATCGAGAATAAAGGAATTTTGTTAAATCGTCGTTCAACTCCATTCTTTCATTTATTTGTATTTAAAAAAACACAAATTTCCACACGAAAGCACGTGATCTCTGCCCTTGGCATGTAGCTTCAACCGTGTTTTTCTGACGTGAATTTGCTGCCCAGGTATCGGTTAACCGAATTATCCATACTAAGATAATTCATTCAACTACTTATATATATATATATATATATATATATATTATATATATATATATATATATATATATATATATATATACCAAGTACATGTTTATACACGCAAAGTTAATCTATCTCTATGACGTAAGATATTAAAATTCCCTTTCCTTCGCCTTATCTCAGTGATCGACGTTCGTTATTTCTATTGTTGATTTCTGCATATCTTATGCTTGAATAGCTGCACATTAACTGCTTTCTCTCCTTTCATCTCTTAACATGAATGCAGTGAAGTAGATAACATGTCCGGACAAAGCTTGTGTGGTGAAGAAGCTCCCTTTGCATCCGCATGGTTTTAGCTTCAGTCCCACAACATGGCACCATATGGCAAGTGCCTTCGGTTATATTTCCAGGCCACCCTAAGCCTTGTGAGTGAATTATTAATAGTACAGAGAAACTGTGTGGAAGCCTATCTTTTTACATCTATCTTGCAATACACGCATACATATATATAATAAGGCGCTTAAAGAGAATGACTCTCCTCAGACACAATATATATGTATGTGTGTGTGTGTTTATATTTGTGTGTGTGTTTGTGTTTGTGTGTGTGTGTATTTGTGTTGTCCGTGTATATAAGTATATATATATATATACATATATGTATATTTAATTATATATATACACATTTATACATGCATATATATATGTATATATGTATATATATCTATATATATATATATATATATATATACAAGTAATATATATATATATATATATATATATATAAGTGTGTATATATATATCCATATGTATATATGTATATATACATTATATATAGGTAGTGGGTAGCGATTTCCTCTACTACTTCAGGAATTGACGACCCTGCCAGACACGAATCCCGGGCTCAGCTGGCTCCGGCTGACAGCACCCGGTATGGGCCCCACCCAGTGTTACGGAAAGGAGACACCTTCAAAGAAATCCGGAGTGGAGACCTGTAGGCGGTTTAGTATTCGACTCGACACTCTTCGATTCGATACAAACGTAATGCTCTGCACTACTTTGAACTACGTCAGCAAGGTCGAGAGAGGAATAGACGATTGGGCTACCCAGGATTTTCTTACATCTAACTCAGGCCTGCGCAAAACTGGAGAGGAAACTGGAGAGGACACTTCAATGCTGTTGTTGTAAAAAGTGCAGAAAAACAATGGTTGGGGGTAGCAGCAGGAGATGTAAATGACATGAAATGTAAAACCCAGACTTTTTTATGCTCATCTCATTGTCTCCCGAGACAAAAGGATGCCAACAACAACATATATATATGCATATATATATATATATATATATATATATATATATATATATATATATAGATATGGGTGTGTATATATATATATATATATATAATATATATATATCATATATATATATATATAATATATGTATATATACATGTATATATATGCATATATATATATATATATAATATATATATATGTATATATATGCATATATATAATATATATACATATATATATATATATATATACGTCTATATACATATTGGTTATATATGTATATATGGATAAATAAATAGAGTTAAACGCAGGTGTTATTCAATTTCTTTTACTTCCGACATATGTTTCGAAGATAACATTGGTATTATTCTAGAAAGAATAAAATGGTGTGAAACAATGCAATCTTCTCATGAGGAAAGAAAGAAACCAAACCCACCAATAAGACATTTCAACCAGGATGAGATGACTCTGTATATAATGAAGGGAACGCTATAAAGTTGGGTTTTTTTTAAAGAACTGTTAATAGATATAACGTCAAAGGTAGTTTATAGAAAAAGAAGGAGGCGAAAGGAAGGAAAAGAAATAGCAGTAAACTAATAGTGAAGGATTTAGAGCGATAGGTGAATTAGAATAAATTTAAAGGCAAGGGAGTAGATATACTTAGTGGTAGTGAAATGTAAGAAGACTGTCAAAGGTCGAATTTTATAGAATGGTAGAAATCACTTATAGGAACTAAAGGTATATTTCTGCTAATGTTTGCAGTGATTAAACGCATTCTATAAAACGTCTTTACAAGGAGATTCTTTGAGCATAGGATAAAAAAAACATTTCACTATTACAAAGCGAAACAAAAAGATTTACCTTTGTCATACAGTAAGAAATAGAGAGAATGTTCCATTCCAAATCAAATTATTTATCATGCTCTTTTAGATACCAGATTAATTTACTAAGCCCAGTATTATTACGTTTATTGATATGCCTAAATGTAGAGTAATGATTAGATATTCTTTTAATTAACTGAGATTAACAACAACCTATATAAAAAAAAGACGTCAGACCCAGAAGTATTTTTACATTAATAAAGAGTGTTTCTAGTTTTAGAATTACTGTTAAAAAAAAACGAATGCAATTGGAGTCGACTTCAGAAATAATAACCCTGTTGTTATTATTATTTGAAGAATGGTTAGTGTTAACAAAAAAGATGTTAGCATTTTCATTAAGTGGATTTGTATTTAACAACTTATTGTTATATGAAGAGATGATCTGTGAAAGATTTTTTGTGTTAGAAAAACCTATCCTAATTCGGTGTATATATATATATATATATATATATATAATATATATATATATATATATATAATATATATATATATATATATATATATATATATATACATGTATATACATACAAATCTCTATATATACATCTATATGCGAAGGGTGTATGAAACGTTTTAAGCCTAACTTGGACATGGCTGCTAGGTATCTGAAACATTTTTTCTGGTACGTACAGTCTTTCGGAGTATTCTTGTTCATTTTCTTGATTATGTTATTTTAATCTTTTGTTTCAGATTTTTGAAAAACAAGTCTCGAGGTTACAAGGAAAATGGACAAAACTGAGTATCGCGCTGTCAAAAAGTACCTCGATTTGAAAGGCATGACTCCATCAGAAATTCATGAAGATATGTTGAGAACCTTAACAGACAATTCTCCTTCATATGCAACAGTCAAACGCTGGGTAAATGAATTCCAGCGTGGCAGGGGAATGTGGAAGATGATTCCACACCTGAGAGACCTCCAACTGCAACCACAGAGGACAAGATTGACCTTACTCTTGGTATGATAATGCAAGATCGTCGAATAGCTGAGATACTGGGTATCTAAACTGAAAGAGCAGACAACATTGTGACAAAAGAACTTGGGGTCTCAAAGGTTTCTGCAAGGTGGGTCCCTCGCCTTTTGACTCCTGTACAGAAACGCACCAGGCGCACTTTGTCCACAAGCAATCTGCAACTGTTTGAAGTCGATGAAGAGAATTTTCTTGCTCGTTTCATTACTATGGACGAAAGTTAGGTTCATCACTACCAGCCTGACGCCAAAGAACAATCAAAGCAGTGGAAATACACATCTTCTCCTCCCTTAAAGAAGGCCAGTCATTCCTTCAGCTGGCAAGGTCACGGTGTGTGTTTTCGGGAATTCTCAAGGTGTCTTGCTGATCGATTACCTTGAAAAGGGTCACACCGTGGCAGGGCTGTATTATTCTCAGCTACTGAAACGCCTCTGAGAAGCAATCAAAGAAAAATGACCGGGAATGCTCACCAGAGGTCCCTTTTCATCACGACAATGCTCCAGCCAAAATCTCAGTGGTTGCCATGGCAACAATTCGTGATTGTGATATGAACATACCCCCCCCCCCATCCGCCTTATTCGTCAGACTTAGCCCCCTCTGACTTCATCTATTCCCCAAAATGAAAAAAGCCCTGGCTGGTCACCATTTTGCCAGTGACAATGACGTCATAGATGCTGTAGGAAATTTCTTGGAGTCTCCAACAAAAGAGTTCCTCTACGCTGGGATAATGGCGCTTCAGTACCGCTGGACAAAGTGTTCAGCCATCGAGGGGGACTATGTTGAAAAATAAATCATTAGAAGTCTTGTACTATGTTTTGTTTCTTTGAGGCTCAAGACTTTTCATACACCTCTAGTGTATATCAGGTCATCCTTTAAGTTCTGTCCGAATTTTGAATAAAGAAAACAAATGATCAAATGTTATATTTAATTGAAATGTAATCATCAATGTACTTTTTCTGTTTATTCATGACTTCCATCTATTTACACCTTTTTAATCCCATCAATGTAAAACTCTTTTGGTTTCAAAGCGAAGAACTCTGAAATGTCAGTTTCGACCTCCTGGCTTGCAAAAGTTATGTCCCCCAAATGATTCCGTAAACTACGAAACAAATGGTAGTCTGAAGGAGCAAGGTCAGGAGAATAAGGTGGATGAGAAATTTTTTCTCAACCAAACTCTTCGATCTTCTGTGATGTGATCTTTGCAATATGGGGTCACGCATTGTCCTGATGAAACATCACTCCTTTTCGATTCACTAAAGCGGGTCATTTTTCTTCAAAGCTTGGTTCAAACGCTCTCATTGCTGACAGTAGACTTGAGCATTGATTGTTGCATTAGGTGTTACCAATTCAAAGGGAATTACTCCTTTGCAATCCCACCAGATAGAGAGAACCTTTTTCCCATGAAGTTCCCTTCTCGGTTGTGGTTGAGCTTTTTCCCTTTTACCAAGCCACTGTTTACGACGTTTAACATTTCGATTAGAAGATCCATTTTTCGTCCCCATTCACAAGTCTATCCAAAATGGGTGAACTGAGTTCGCGAGAATGGAGAGAAGATCAGATGTCAAGTCTGGATTTGCGGTTGCTTTCGGACAATTCATGAGGCATATATTTTCCAAGTTTAGGAACCTTTCCTAGTTCTTGAAGATGACGATAAACAGTTGTATGGTTTGAACTAAGCTTTATTGTCAATTCTGCAACTGATACTGCAGGATTTTCTTCAAGTATTACCTCTAGGAGCTTATCATCAAACTCAACTTGACGTCCTGTTCGATCTTCATCATCAAGGCTAAAAATTCCACTTCTGAATTTTGCAAACCATCTTCTGCAAGTTTTTCATTCAAGCATTCTTTCCTATAAACTCAGTGTATGTTTCAAGTCACTTCAGCTGCAGAGTTTCCTTTTTCTTTTATTCATAAAACTTTATGTGCCTTAAATGCGCTTTGGATACTTCCATGTTAGAAAGGGTTTTAATCAAAGAAATCTTAATTCTATTATTGTGTACATTAATATTTAATTAGTTTAAATGTACACTAATGCATAAAAATAATTTTTAATTCCATTAGATATTCTAAAATACTATTAAATTTCATTAAAAAGGTAAAATCGGACAGAAATTATGGGATGACATGATACATAGATACATTTACATCTATTCAACTACATCTTTTTTTTTCTAGTTTCAGCTCAGAGCTGCGGCCATGCTGATGCACCGCCGTTTTGTGCTACACTGTTATTGCGACGAACCTCGTCTAATATGTGGCACTTGGTGAAGAATGGAGTTTGATACAGCTACTCTCATTTGCACCTCTTGCCGTGAGGTAGATTCATCTGGGACTCTTGACAGTAAGATGTCCAGCTTTGATTTAAAATCGCGACATCTACTTTGTTCAAGTTCCTCAGACTCTTTGGGAGAATATTAAAACGCTGTGGGCCCTTGAAACCCAGGCTGTTGCAGAAACTGGTCCTGAAGCGTGATGGCATTGGTGGGATCTTTGGCATTATGCAGTGTCGTCCCGTTCTAGCATTGGTGTAGCTTACATCTATACATATAAAATTATAAATATAGATCTCTCTCTCTCTCTCTCTCTCTCTCTATATATATATATATATATATATATATATATATATATATATATATATATATGTGTGTGTGTGTGTGTGTTCACATGTATGTGTGTGTTCACATGTATGTGTGTGCACATATATGCATGTATACTTATTTATATATATATATAGATATATATATATATATATATATATATATATATATATATATATATGCATAAATATATATATACATAAATATACATATTTATACAAAAATATATATTCATATATGTATATACATATATATATATACACACATATATATACGCATATATATGCACATATATATACATATTTATATATGCATATATACACGTATGTATATACTTATCTACATATAGATATATATATATACATGTATGCATATCTATCTATTTATCCATATAGATCTATGTATAAACATATATATATACATATATACATATATGTGAAGATGTATATACTTATATACATGCATATATATAAATGTATATATATATATATACATATATACATAGTATATGTGTTTGTGTCTGTGTATGCATGTATATATGTAAGTGTGATAATAGTTCTACTTTTAATAGTTTCAGTATTAATAGTGAAAGTATTATCTCACATTACAATAGAGATTTTATTGCTTCACATTTGACACGTAATACTGAAATAGTGTAAGATATAAGAGATAGCCCCGGGCTTGCATGAGGCAAGAATTTGCGAATTTTGTTTGCCCATGATACTACATGGACCCTAAGTTAGGCATGTGTAACATTTAAATGAAATCGGTTGGGTAGTTCTCGATTTGCAGTGATGCACACTAACAGACACACTGACAGACAGACAGGCACACATTCTCAGTTTTATATATATATATATATGATCCGAGGATCAAGGTGTAGGAAGAAAGTTAGCTTCGAGCAAATCCGTGGTGAATATAAAAAAAAAACAATAATGGTTCATTCAGACGGAATATTGCGGATTATTTTTTTATTATGGAAGAACGATGAACTTAGAGGTGTTTTTTATATTCCTCGGTAGGCAACTAGGGTTGCCGAATGTACGAAATATAGTGCTATACAAGAGTTACGGAATGGAGTATGGGAACTCCGAGCTACATACGGGCTAAGCCCGGATGCCTCTCCCATTCTGCACACAACCACCCTTCGCCCCTTTTTTTTTCATTCCAGTGGCTGTAAGTATCCTCTGTACCGACTGGAGAGGGAAACCCCTGCAGCCAACCTCGACTAGAAAAAAGCCATAACTACCATCCCTCCTCTCTGCAATACTGCAGAATACTCTCATATTTAACTCGATTCAGTTCGTGGGCCTGACCGTACTCTTCTTCCCACAGGATTAAAAGCTCAATCAAGATAATTTTCCTGATCTTTTCAGACCACCGAACTACATCTGGTCTCAAGGTTGTAGGGACAGCCTGGGGAAATTGCAGTCTCTACCCTATGTCCGCTTTCATATTTCATGATTGGGATCCATTTAGTAAGCTATTTGTCGTTTTTGCTGTCCTCACTGGCTTCTCTCCATCTTTCACGAACTTGTTTTCCCCTATATATAACTTGTTTTCCCTTATATATATATAACCCTACCCTAGTATATATATACGTACATATATATATATATATATAAATATATATACATACATATGTATATGTACTTGGAAATGGATGCGTGGCGTTCGATAATATAATAATATAAATCACTCTATATATAAATGGCAGTTTGTCTGTCTGTGTGTCTGTGTGTCTGTCAGGTTGTACCCTCGCCCTGACCACGGCTTTCAACCGATTCTGATGAATCTTGACACACATATAGCTCAATGTCATAATTCAAAACTAACGCAGCGAAAAGTTTGAAAAGTTCCCCCAGTTCTGAAAAAAATCGATAAATTCGACATGGGGTCGAGAATCTAAGCTTTTTATTTGCAACAGATTTTCTGTTGTAGTTTCTGCAACTTGCAATCGATTTTCACCAAACTCATGGTGAAGCTTAATGTTACCCTAAGAAACTTAATTCTGACGTTAGTTTTCCATGCAATACCTTACCATCACAAAAAAAATCGATAAAATCATGCCACTTTGGGAAATCGCGTTCAAATTCAAGATAACATATTTTCGACAATATCTTTCACAATTTGGCAGGAAATTTTTAAAAATTCACAGCGAGCATCATGTCTGCTCCAGGGGCTCTTACATACCCGGACAATGCCGGGCTATGCTGCTAGTAATATATAAATATATGCATATATACATGCATATATGTACATATCTACATACATATGTATATATAGATACATATATGGGTACAGGACGTCGAAAACACGTGAACAAAATGAGAAACGAGAACATAAAAAACAAAAACATAGAAAACGAACTTTTTTTCGAACAACGAAAGAAACACAGAGAAACGAGACAGGCAACATAAAGAACAATCCCTTCATCATTTGTCCCCTGTTTTATCTACTCCGTGTTTCGAAGGTAGGGACAAGACTCGACTTCGTTAAAACAGTTCTTCCCGCAAAGCAAATTAAATAAAATTTGGAATTTTTGTGGAGGAATAAAGTGGTAACAAAAACAGTACAGTTATAAAAAAAACAGTAAAAACAAACGGTGAGGGATGTTAAGCCATGACGAGGTCAAGTGGTGAACGTTGGGACGACGAACTTTGAGAAGAAACAGGCAAAAGCACATCTTGTCTTTAGGAAGGAAGTGGAGGAAAGAAAGATAGATAGCCGTTGGTCACGTGTGAGCAAAGAGAGAGTCAAGGAGGAAGAGTGAGAGAAAGAGAGAGAGGGGGACGGTGATGGCGAGATGAGACGAATAGGGAAAGGGTGGGAGAGGAAATCAGAAAGGAAGAAGAACACGAGAGGGAGATAGATAAAATAGAGATAGGATGTAGAGTGCGCATCGGAATTATTAAGAAAAAACTTACTTGAAATGAATATATATATACAAATATACAAACACACAAACACACGCACACACACACACACACACACACACACACACATACACACATTGTTGGTGTTTGTCGTAGGTCGACGTTGACTGTTCCTTTTCAGAAGTCATCTCTAGTATGCTCGCATTTGGGCTGCAGCGATGGCATAGGCTGCAGGTGAAGTTCATAAACGCAACAGAGAAATGACGCCTCTCATGTGCTCATTCGTATTCCGTCTGTTGCTTCTACTCAGAGACTAGAATTACGAATTTCACCTAGAGTATTGCACTCATAATCGTAAGACTGTGGTTTCGATTCTTGGACCGGGCGATGCATTGTGTTCTTGAGCAAAGCACTCCTTTTCATGCTGCTCAAGTTCATTTTTTGTAGGCGGGCGGGGAGGCGCGGACAATACAATTCTTGGCAACATTACCTATTAGTTTTTAAGAATAGAGTATCAAACGAAGAGAAGCTCCACATGTTCATAAGAAAATTTAGGTGGATCAAGTACCTATTTATGACAAAAATTCTCCAGAAACAAATCAACATTTTATAGAACAATACAGGGTGGTGTAAAAGTAGACTTACAGTTGTATAATTGTAAGCCTACGTTTGCACCACCCTGTATGTTACTTGAGGATTACCATCAACCCTCACTCTTTACAATTTAGTCAATCATTTTCAAACGCATTCATGTAGAAAAACTTGCTGGAGGGTTTATGGTAAAGCAAAAAATGTGGTCAAAAATGTCGATTTGGCTTTCCTAAGGCTGAAAGAAGATTCAATTTTTTTGTTGCCGAAAGTGGCAAATTAAAAAGGAATGGGAACTGCGTCAAAATGCTTCATCAGCTTCAAAGAAAATCATCTGGAAATTTTATCAATGGTTCCAATCCTTTACCGTTTTTAATATGACAGGCAAATGTCGGCTGTCCTTACATTCGAGACAACAGAATGATATGGACCAGAGCAAAAGCTATGAAAAATGGAACGGAAGGTGTTTTGGAAAATTTAGGTCAAAATAAATTCCTGAAAGTATTCATCAAATAGTGGGTGCAGTTTTATACTATTTAACATTTTTTTGCTTTTTATTGCAACTTTTTTAAATTGAAGCTAATATTTTGATTTACAAATTTCTTTGTATTTAACTGAAACATTTCTGTCTTATTTTAGTATTACTGGAATGAAAAATATGAGGGTAAACATAATTAATTATGATAACAGAAAAAATTGGACTACAATGCAAAAATGCGGCGCAGAGTGCTAGACTATGTTTAAGTATTGAAGCGGAAGAATTACAGGACAAGCAGTAATTAAGTTTGGGAGAGTATTCTGACTGGAAATAGAAAATACTCATCTCAAAATGAAAATGCTAATGAAATTAGTTCTTTTGTTTCTTTAAATAAATTTTAACTATTTTTACTCTTATTTTTGGATTACATATATTCTGAACGAATTTAATATTAACATAATAACTGTGGTTTAAAATTTTTAGATAATGAGTTTTGTTAAGAAAATAAAATTGTAAAATAATGTTATAATAAAAATAGCTTAGTACACAGAAAATTTTAAAGCAAAACTATTAACTTTGATTTCAAAACAATTGCAATAAAAGCCAAAAATCTATAAGAATCTATAAGAAAATCTATAAGAAAACAACAAAGTTCACGCACTATTTGATAAGCAAGTTCAAAACTTTTATTTTGCAAATTCTAACTTCAGCAGCAATATTTTAAGCTCTTTTCTTCTTCTGTACTTTCTCACGCCTAATTAATGCTTTTACATTAATTTACTAGGTTCAATACTTAAGAATATTCTAGCACTCTGCGTCCGCACTTTTCATTTTTAGTATGCATATTTTTAGTATATATATTTAGTATATATATTTTTAGTACATATTTTTCATTTTCGTATAAGGATGTCTGATAATTATCGCAGCATCTGTCTGTTAGCTGTTGCTGGAACGGCCTTTTGTAGGGTTAATGCTGAACAGATTGCTTCTGCACATTACTCATGAGGTTCTACCAGAATCGCAATGTAGATTTAGGGACAGTAGGAGTACTATGAATATAATATTTCCAGCTAAACAGTTGCAAGAGAAGAGCATCGAACAGAATATGGACTTATATCAGGTTTTCATTGACTAACGAAAGTATTTGATTCTGTCTCTAGAGTTGCACTTTGCCAGATCCTGGAAAAGCTAGGATGCCCTGAAAAATTTGTGAGAATGCTTAAACAATTTCATGGCAAGATTGAAGTGAGAGTTAATGTTGGAGGTACCTTATCAGATCCAATTTCTGTAGAAAATGGTGTAAGACAAGGTGATATTCCTGCTCCTACATTGCTTGCTGTGTATTTTGCAATAGTCTTTCAGATAACTTTTGAGGGTTGCACTGAAGGGATCGATATAAGATATATGACAATAGAACAGGAAAACTATTCAATCTCAAAAGACTCGATGCCAAAACGAAAGTTCTGCATTCTCACCTCATTGAGTTTTTGTATGCAGATGATTGTGACCGTTTGGCACATTCTCAGAAAGATATGCAGCACATACTGAATGCGATTTCTGCAGCATGTGCAGCATTGGCTCTCACGGTCAATCTGAAAAAACTGGTATAATGTACCAGCCTTCTCCTTCCAATATGTATGTGGACCCTTTTGTAACTGTGATTCGTCAAAGGTTGGAGACTGTGTCTAGATTTATTTATTTAGGAAAGTGCCTTGAGCATTGCTGGTCTTGATGATGAAATTTCATACAGAATCAGCAGGGCTTGTAGTGCTTTTGGTAGGCAGGACAAGTGTCTGTGGACACGACATAATATATCTTCACAAATTAAAGTTAAGGTGTATAACATGTGCGTCCTGCCATCTTTGTTATATGGGAGTGAGGCATGAGTTGTTTACCGTAGGCAGGTAAGGCAACTGGATCAATACCATCAATAGTGTCTGAGAAAAAAATTGGTGGATAAACTGGAAAATGGTCATTAGTCGCGTGGAGGTGCTTGAGAGGAGTGGCAGTAGAAGTATAAAGTCAATGATTCTGCAAAGACGTTGAGGTGGAAGGGACATCTGATAAGGATGAATGATGAGAGACTGCCCAAGCAGCTTTTGTATGGTGAGCTGGAAGACGGTAGGAGAACAGCGCATAAACCTAGACTAAGGTTTAAGGATTGCTTTTAAAATGTTCTAGTACAGACAGGAATTGCAGTTGGTGATTGAGAGAAGGAGGCACAGGATCAGGATGGATGGCGGAAGACAGTGCATGGTGGTTTTTTGGGGTTTGAGAGGGGAGGAGTGAAGTATGAGTGAATTAGGAGGGAGCCTGTGGCGAGAAAGGGAATGTTGTTTTTTGTATGTGTGGTTTGTGGGAGGAGGTGTTTGAGTCGTGCTGGTCTGGTTAGCCATCAAACATCTCAGAAGAATCGACCATTATAAACCATGATGCAATTATTACAATTCACAACAGAACATGCGTAAAATGTGGAAGGGTGTGCCTCTCAGCTGGAGGTTTGAAAAGACATGTTAAGTGAGTGCATATGATGGCACCTGTTTCTCCTGCCTGCCTGCCATCACAGATGTGCAGTATGTAATAAAATGTGTAAAACTTTGGCTGGGCTTAAAAGTCATATAAGGGCATCACATGGCATCAATAATTAATCATTCCGGTAAGTCTTTTTGGCAATGGCATTTCTCGTCTAACGAGGGTGCAGCTGTGTGACTATACACACACACGCACACGCTCACACACACACACACACACACACACACACACACATATATTATATATATATATATATATATATATTATATTAAATTAGAGATAAAACCACTATCAGGCAAATCATACAATGAAAAACTTAAGCCAATACATAAGATTATCTAATTTATATTATTTAAATATATAACAAAATTATTTTTAAAATATTAAAAACATTTTAATAATTTTGTTATATATTTAAATAATATAAATTAAATAATCTTATGTATTGGCTTAAGTTTTTCATTGTATGATTTGCCTAATAGTGGTTTTATCTCTAATTTAATATAATATAATATTTTACTATAAAATTGGATTCAATCCTAAATCTGATTTTTCCCTGTAAGTTTGGATTTATTCCCTAATATTTATTATATATAATATATATATATATATATATATATATATGCATGTATATACGTACGTATGTATTTATACATATATATATATATGTGTGTGTGTGTGTGCGTGCGTGCGTGCATGTACGTATGAATGCATATATATATATATATATATATATATATACTGAGTCGTCCGGTAAGTTCATACCGATTTTGAGTCGTTCATGTTCCAACTCGTTAGAACATGTCAAATCTATCGACCAATAAATATTCTTACATTTCCGGTTAGCGCACACTTCAAACTATCTCTTGAGAAAGTAAGTTTAAAATCATTTAATTCGTGTCAGTTTTACAAATGAAAGATTATCAGGTGCATTTATACACTAGATCCTTTTTTTTTTATCGTTAAGGCAAAAATGCCTTGCAGGCAAAAAAAGATATGTACTATGTGCAGTGAAGGTGCTTTAGCCGACAGAACCGTATGGAAGAGGTTGGCTAAGTTTAGAGTTGGTGATTGTAGCCTTTTTGATGAAGAACACTCAGGCAGTGCACCCACTTCAAATGACGATCAAATTAAGACATTGATTGAGAATAATCCGCATTAAATAACGCGGGAATTGGCAAAAACACTTATTGTATCAAAATCAGCCATCCATGAGCCCTTAATGAAGCTTGGGTACCAGATAATCTGAGTGAAAAGAATCTTTTGGGTCATATTTCTACCTTTGATTTGCCGTATAAATGCAATGAAAATGTAAACTTTTTGAAGCAAATTGTGACGGGTGATGAAAATGGGAACGTTATCAACAATATTCAGTGAAAAGGATTCTGAGCTAAGCGACATGAGCCTCCTTTAGCCACCCCAAAAGCAGGTCTTCATCTTAAGAAGGTCATGCGCTGCATCTGGTGGGATTGGAAAGGGATCCTGTGCTATGAGCTTCTGCCAAGTAATTCTTAGAAGTACAGCTTGCAACTGGACAATTTAAAGGTAGCAATTCAAGAAAAACAGCCAGAAATGGCAAACAGGAAAGGTGTTGTTTTCTACCAGGATAATGCCAGACCCATCAAATATTGTTGCAGCTTGGCTGGTATGTGTTACCCCACCCCCCATATTCATCAGACATTGCCCCTTCGGATTTTCATTTATTCAGGTCCTTGCAAAATAATCTGTTTTAATTCTTTGGAGGACACAAAAAAAAATACCTTAATGAGTTCTTTACCCAAGTTCTGAGAAAACGGAATCTTTAAGTTGAAGGAAAAATGGAGAAACGTTGTGCAACAAAATTGCTCATATTTAGTTGAATAGATATTTAATGGCATAATTTTGTTTTGTCGTTTAATTTCTCTGAAATTTTGGCATGATCTTTTCGGACAACAAAATATATATTCAATACACACACATATCTCATCACTCACCATGCTAACAGCAACTACTCTCCATGCATCATTGTGTTTTAATCTTCTTTTTTTTTAACTAAAAAGTTTGGAATCCATTAATTTTGATATCAATAACCGGCTGATAATCACCCGTGATAATAAATAAGCTAATATCTACAGCAAAGACATATGTTCAAATGCACAAATGCATTGACAAATACCGATACACATGCACGCACTCATAATCTATTCTGTAACCAATAAATAAAAAAATACTTCCCTGATTTCCTTTCAAGTACACCGCCGAAGCTGTCGTTTTCGGTGCCGATCCAAAGATTTGTGTAAATTAAACCTTCGTCTATCAACTCATAGTGATCGCCTCACCTTACGCTAATACTTACCTCTTCCCACACTTAATTCACACGTTCGCACAAACATATAAACACACAAACGCACACACGCGGAAACACAGAAACACACACACACATACACACACACACACAGAAATACACAAACACAGAAAAAGAGAGACATATATATATATATATATTTGAGTAATTGAATGAATTATCTTATTAAGGATAATTCGAAAGCTAACCGATAACTGGGTAGCAAATTCACATCAGAAAGAACACGGTTGAAGCTACGTCCCTAGGGCATAGACTACGTGTCTTCGTGCGGAAATTTGTATGTTTATTTTAAAATTATAAATATATGAAAGAATGGAGTTGAACGACTAGTTAACAAATATCCTTTATTCTCGACATATGTTTCGAAGGCTGCATTTTCCTAATTCCGAAGGAATAAGGAGTACATTATGCAGATTTCTCATCAGGAAAATCAAGGAATTTATGTCGACATCAAAATGCACAAAAATTATCGCCATGGGCTCCTTGAGAGCGGTCAGCTAAAAGTTTTTTGTGCATTTTGATGTCGACATAAGTTCCTTGATTTTCCTGATGAGAAATCTGCATAATGTACTCCTTATTCCTTCGGAATTAGGAAAATGCAGCCTTCGAAACATATGTCGAGAATAAGGGATATTTGTTAACTAGTCGTTCAACTCCATTCTTTCATATACTTATAATTTTAATATATATATATATATATATATATATATATATATATATATTATATTAAATTAGAGATAAAACCACTATTAGGCAAATCAAACAATGAAAAACATAAGCCAATACATAAAATTAATTAATTTATATTATTTTAAATATATATCAAAAGTATAAAAGTTTAATAAAAGATAAAGAGTAAAACACTACGATCGTTTCATGGCTGTACAATTCGTAATAATCGAGTTATGGTTACAGTCAATCTTCAGGTTAATTGAAATATCTAAAATATAATCAGAAATATTTAAGCAATATCTTTAAGATATGAATAATATAATAATTTTACTTATAATAAACTCTATTATCAAACTAGAAACATAAAACTTAACAATTATGATTATATCAAAATCGACTATAATGTTAAATATTAATTTTAATTTATAAGGTAGGAAACCCAACAATAATCTAATATCGGTATTAGTCTATATCTAATTACATAAATATTTTAAAATGACTAATATATATAAATTATCAATGAAAATATATAAATGTATATAAATATTAAGATCTAAAATAATCTCTATAAATAAATATATATGCACATATAATAAAAACCTAATAAATTAATTTTTCATATTTAAAGATGAAATAGCTAATTTCAAAATACAAATAAACAAACTTAAACAAACTTTCGGAAATCTTATGTAAAATACTTATAGAAATAATCATTTCGTAGTAATATAGTATCGAATAAATACTATAAATACTATAAATATAATTATCAATGGGAATACTAGCGAATATCAATTTAAAGAAATAACTAAGTTATGCTATTAACTTAGACATGGCCTGGACCAATCTTTAGTCGAACATATCTAAGTTTATCAAAGTTTATCTAATTTAATTATAAATTTAAAACTACAATTAATATTATTAAAACATGTATATACAAAAGCCTAACTTAATACACCTCGTATGCTTGCTATCAAATAACAAATCTATCGCTAAGTAGTATCTTACGAATAAACTTAAGTTTAATATCTAATAATATAGAAAATTACGATAATTAGATCATTACATAAACAACGATATTTACATAAGGAAAATATTATTACACCAAAGACTTATACAATATTAAAATTTACAATTTGAAGATCTTAAATATAAATAAATACTTATCTTAGCGAGGTTTATATATTGGGTTGTCCAGAAAGTTCGTGCCGATTTATAGAAGCTTACCTTTTGACTTATTTTAGAATATGGTTGAGTCCATAAAATAGGATTTGGCTACACCTCCATTTAGAGAACAGTTTAAGCTATCTTTTCATGGAAGAATGTTTATGTTCCTATAACCTGTTTTAATTCTGTAACCCTTTAAATGGAAGATAAGAAAGTTCATTTTCAGCACTTGATGCGTTTCTTTTTCCGTAAAGGGAAAAATGCCTCACAAGGAACCAAAGAAATATGCGTAGTTTACGGTGATGTTTCTTTATCCGAAAGAACTGCACGGAAGTGGTTCGCAAGGTTCCGTGCTGGAGATTGTAGCCTTATTGATAAAGAGCAATCAGGCAGACCATCTACTACGGATGATGACCAAATCAAGCCATTAATTGAGAATAACCCACATTGCACAATCCGAGAATTAGCAAAAAGCCTCAACCTATCAAAATCCGTCGTTCATGAGCCCCTGGGAAAGCTTGGGTACACAAATCGCTACGATGTTTGAATACCACATGAGCTGAGTGAGAAGAACCTAAGAACCTTTTGGATCGCATTTCCATCTGCGATTCGCTTTGTAAACAGAATGAAAACGCACGTTTTTTAAAGTAAATTGTGACAGGTGATTAGAAATGGATTATCTACCGAAATGTTCGGAGAAAGCGATCCTGGAGTAAGCGACATGAGCCACTCTTAGCCACCCCAAAAGCGGGTCTTCACCCTAAAAAAGTCTTGCTTTGTGTCTAGTGGGATTGGAAAGGAATTCTTTACTGTGAGCTTCTCTCAAGTAATCAGACAACTAACTCTGAGAAATACTGCACACAACTGGACGAGTTAAAAGTAGCAATTCAAGAGGAACATCCAGAATTGGCCAACGGGAAGGGTGTTGTTTTCCAACATGATAATGCAAGACCGCACGTTTCTTTGGTAACCAGACAAAAATTGCTGCAGCTCGGCTGGGATGTGTTACCCTACCCTCCATATTCACCAGATATTGCTCCTGCAGATTTCCACTTATTCAGGTCTCTGCAGAATAGTCTCAATGGTAAAAATTTCAATTTCTTGGATGACGTCAAATGATGTCTTGATAAATTCTTTGCCATGAAACCACCTCAATCCTGGAAAGAGGGTATTTTCAAGTTAAAGGAAAGATGGAGACGCATTGTGCAACAAAATGGTTCATATTTGGTTGATTAAAAATGTAATGGCAAGTATTTATTGACCTTTTTCTTTCCTTTAAAAATTGGCACGAACTTTCCGGACAACCCAATATATACATTTATATATATATATATATATATTATATATATATATATTAATAAATATAAGAGTAGCAAAACATTCTCCGCTACCAGCGGTCCAGTGAGAAAGAAAAGATAGTCAAAGACTATATAATATACATTCAAAAATATAAGGAATGGCCATATAGGACATTCGACTCACTAGAAAGAGCAGCCAAACTCAAACCGCTAATAGTTGTAATTCTGAAATTGAAAGAGAAATAGAAACGTTTACCCTTTCATCTCTGGACTATGCATAGTTTCGGCAAACTTTAGTAAGCAAATTAATTAAATTAAATTAAATTTATATACAACTGGCGTGCCTCGTCAGCAGAGAAGCCAAGGACGAACATATATCCACGAGGCGATAGTAAGGAAGCCTCAAGTCTATATGCTATAATTTTCAAAATCTACCGCAATATATACATATATACATACATGCATTTATATATATATACATATATTTATATATATATATATATAAATATATATATTTATATACATTTATATATATATACATATATTTAAAATATTACATTATATAAAAGGGCTTAGTAAAATAAATTACTTTGCCACATACTGAACTCATTAGAAATAGCAGCCAAAAAAGATTTTTAGCTATTTCTAATACTTAAAGAAAATTTCTCTCTGATAGTGTTTACTCAAAATAACCCACGAAGGTATGGGGGTAAAAAGCATTAAAAAATCACAAGAACAAAGATTATTTGAGAACGTTACGTTTCTAGATCAGCCAAATAAAATTCGACATTTCTTTCGTCAGCCCAAAATTTCTTAATTTGGATTTGGAAACACTGAAAGTAGGAACATACCCTTTTGGCGACTTAACACCTCAGACGACCCGTTCAAACTGACAGTGCCAACAAATTCAAAATATGCAAGCGAAGAATTCCTGCTCTCCCCTTCCACCCACGTGGGCCAAACTAGCAAACACCATATTTTAGCGGTGAAAACCGAGGCAATAAACAGAGAGAAATGAATTATAATTTCAACAATTTAGGGTAAAATTAATTAGTTATTAATCAATTTCACCAAGTATTCAGTATGTAAAAGGACCATGGTAAAAGGACCAAGTATTCAGTATGTAAAAGGAATTGGTGAAATTGATTAATAACTAAGACACACACATACACACACACACACACATGTATATATATATACTTTTAAGGGACAGGAGATTGTCCCCATTCAACTAAAATTTATACTAAAGTTTATACAAAATAGCTTTCAAACTGGATAGATTGCGATTATAAAGAGATTTGTGGGGAAAAGTTTTTCCGAGGGTTTGGAGAGAGGAGTGTCGGAAAAATGGAGATTCGAATGAAGAAGACTACATAAGTTGGAATTTTTTTGTTTTCATGGTGATTTTTTTTTCCATTGTTTTATTTTTTTTCTTCACCACAGCCTCAAAATGATGTGAGCGTGGGTGGGAGGGCATCTATTTTATGAAAAAAATGTTTTGAAATTTTTTGATCCGTTTTAGTCTCCTCAAAATCCCACGCCGGACCAATTTTGGCCAATTTTGTGGCACTTAAAAACTATGGGAGGAGCCGCTTCGATAAAAAAAAATAATAAGAATGAAAAAGTAAATATTTCAAAGTAAAAGGTGTGCGATACAAGAAAGATTTGGCTGTTGTTTCTAGCAAATCCGAAAGCCACACTCCTCGTATTCACTCTCACATGTATTCACTCACATGTTTTTGATGTATTGATGTTTTCTTCCCCCAAGGCGGCGAGTTGGCAGAATCGTTAGCACTCCGGGCGAAATGCTTACCGTGTATATCGTTTGTCTTTACGTTCTGAATTCAAATTCCTCTAAGGTCGACTCTGCCTTTTATTCTTTCGCGTCGATAAATTAAGTACCGGTTGCATACTGGCGTCGATCTAAAATACTCACCCCTCCCACAAAGTTTCGGGCCTTATTCCTAGAGTAGAAAAGAATATTTTCCTCTCACGCAACACATTTTATGGAATGATGATGCCAAAGTAACGCACGCCTAATCCTTTGGTGGGATTGATGGGACAAAAAACAATAATAATAATAATAATAATTAAAATTTCTACCCCAACCTCAATCAAGCGAGGCGTGTGTGTTTGTAGGAACAAATATTTTCTTCTAGAAAAGTATGCTTTTAAAAAGAAATTATCTTTTTACATACCTCGTATTTTAAAAGAAATCAGTGTGGATAAATGGCATCGATGACCTTCTGAGGTTCTTCAATATTTTAAATTATAAGCAGATACAATAGGGTTCGGGAAGTGGGGTTGAAAAATATAAATTCTCAATTTTTTTTTTAACATAAATATATTTATGGTGAGAAAAAGATTTTGACAGATATCAATGCATGCGAGATTGAGAAAGAAACGGAGAAGGTTGTCTTGGGATGTGCTAGAAACAACAGCCAAATCTGCCGTAGATCGGATACATTTTGCTCTGAAAATATCTATAATTTTTTTATTTTGCCCCAAAGATTCCTCCCATAGATTTTAAGTGCAGAAAAAAGAAGAAGAAATTGGCCAAAACGTGTCTGGAGGGGGAAGAGAAGATGAGCGGGTACTTTTTCAAGTGTATGTGTGTGTATATGCATACATACACACACACACATATACGCTAACAGATTTACCCGGCGTTTCCCAGGTTCAAGATAATAATGAGATTTTATTCAAAAATTTGAAATACTCTTTTCTCCCTGATTTGGGATTTTTTATTCGCATCCACAGCAACCCCTGCTGCTAACCGTCAACTATAGAATAACTATCTCAGTTTATCATACTTCGATATAGGAAAAATTTACAATCTTCTACGGACTAGTCTTAGCTTACTAACTTCCTCCGCCTTGGTCCTTGGATGTTACCTTTACATATCATTATATATTGTGTGTGAGCCTGTGTGTGTGTGTGTGTGTGTGTATCAATATACATACATGAATATATATATATAAATATAACAATTTAGGAGTGACCCAAACAGGTCACTCGTCCACCAGAAAGAGCAGCCATAACTCACACCGCCAAGTAGTAGTAATTCAGAAATTAGGTGAAAATTTAAAAACATTTACCCTAATTCATCTTTTAGACGTTGCAACGTTTCTGTGTCATTAATGATTAAATTAGCTTAATTAAATTAAATTAAGCTAATCTACCATAGGTTACACTTCATCAGTAAAAAACCTGGGAGAGACAAATATACACGAGGCGTCTGTATCGATGCCTACGGAATATCTGTCTTAAAATTTTCAAGACTGACGTATTCGCGCCAAACTTATCAGCAGTAAATATAAACTGCCGATTCAATCTCAGAATTATTCAGAAAATTATCAATTAGTCAATTTAGGGTAGCAAAAAAAATCAATAGAAATTTATCGCTACCAGCGGCCTGGTGGAAAAGAGAAAATAGTCATCGACTAAATATATAAATATAACAATTTAGGAGTGACCCTAACAGGTCACTCGTCCACCAGAAAGAACAGCCATAACTCACAACCGCCAAGTAGTAGTAATTCAGAAATTAGGTGAAAATTTAAAAACATTTACCCTAATTCATCTTTTAGATGTTGCAACGTTTCTGTGTCATTAATGATTAAATTAGCTTAATTAAATTAAATTAAGCTAATCTACCATAGGTTACACTTCATCAGTAAAAAACCTGGAGAGACAAATATACACGAGGCGTCTGTATCGATGCCTACGGAATATCTGTCTTAAAATTTTCAAGACTGACTGACGTATTCGCGCCAAACTTATCAGCAGTAAATATAAACTGCCGATTCAATCTCAGAATTATTCAGAAAATTATCAATTAGTCAATTTAGGGTAGCAAAAAAATTCAATAGAAATTTATCGCTACCAGCGGCCTGGTGGAAAAGAGAAAATAGTCATCGACTAAATATATAAATATAACAATTTAGGAGTGACCCTAACAGGTCACTCGTTCCACCAGAAAGAGCAGCCATAACTCACACCGCCAAGTAGTAGTAATTCAGAAATTAGGTGAAAATTTAAAAACATTTACCCTAATTCATCTTTTAGACGTTGCAACGTTTCTGTGTCATTAATGATTAAATTAGCTTAATTAAATTAAATTAAGCTAATCTACCATAGGTTACACTTCATCAGTAAAAAACCTGGGAGAGACAAATACACGAGGCGTCTGTATCGATGCCTACGGAATATCTGTCTTAAAATTTTCAAGACTGACGTATTCGCGCCAAACTTATCAGCAGTAAATATAAACTGCCGATTCAATCTCAGAATTATTCAGAAAATTATCAATTAGTCAATTTAGGGTAGCAAAAAAATTCAATAGAAATTTATCGCTACCAGCGCCTGGTGGAAAAGAAAAATAGTCATCGACTAAATATATAAATATAACAATTTAGGAGTGACCCTAACAGGTCACTCGTCCACCAGAAAGAGCAGCCATAACTCACACCGCCAGTAGTAGTAATTCAGAAATTAGGTGAAAATTTAAAAACATTTACCCTAATTCATCTTTTAGACGTTGCAACGTTTCTGTGTCATTAATGATTAAATTAGCTTAATTAAATTAAATTAAGCTAATCTACCATAGGTTACACTTCATCAGTAAAAAACCTGGGAGAGACAAATATACACGAGGCGTCTGTATCGATGCCTACGGAATATCTGTCTTAAAATTTTCAAGACGTATTCGCGCCAAACTTATCAGCAGTAAATATAAACTGCCGATTCAATCTCAGAATTATTCAGAAAATTATCAATTAGTCAATTTAGGGTAGCAAAAAAATTCAATAGAAATTTATCGCTACCTATGGTAGATTAGCTTAATTTAATTTAATTAAGCTAATTTAATCATTAATGACACAGAAACGTTGCAACGTCTAAAAGATGAATTAGGGTAAATGTTTTTAAATTTTCACCTAATTTCTGAATACTACTACTTGGCGGTGTGAGTTATGGCTGCTCTTTCTGGTGGACGAGTGACCTGTTAGGGTCACTCCTAAATTGTTATATTTATATATTTAGTCGATGACTATTTTCTCTTTTCCACCAGGCCGCTGGTAGCGATAAATTTCTATTGAATTTTTTTGCTACCCTAAATTTAATAGCATACTTTTCTAGTAGAAAGTATTTGTTCTTACACACACACACACACACACACACACACACAGCCTCGCTTGACTGAGGTCGAGGTAACAAATTTTAATTAAAATATTTCTTTTTTTTTTTTTTTCCTTCTATCCCACAAATGGATCAGGCGTGTGCAACTTCGGTGTCATCATTCCATAAAATGTGTTGACTGAGAAGAAAATATTGTAAAAAACATCGATACATGTGAGAGTGATTATGAGGAGGGTGGTCCACGGATGTGATAGAAACAACAGCCAAATCTTTCTTGTATCGCACACCTTTTTCTTTGAAATATTTACATTTTTATTTTTATTTTTTTAATGTTTACCGAAACGGCTCCTCCCATAGTTTTTAAGTGCCACAAAATTGGCCAAAACTGGTCCGGCGTGGGATGGTATGGAGTGAAAAAAATGATCAAGAAATTTCAAAACAATTTTTTCATAAAAAGATGCCCTCCCACCCACTTTTCCCCACAAATCTCTTTATAATCGCAATCTATCCAGTTTGAAAGCTATTTTGTATAAACTTTCATAAAAACATACTCATTTTCTTGAAAGTTATGAGGGAAAAGAGTCGGGTCGTGTGAATTTTCCGAAACTCCTCTCCCCGCTCACTCGAAAACTTCTTTACCATAAATCCCTATGTGCTCTGAATCCACAATATCTACGCGAGATTTGTTGAAGGTTTCGTTTATAAGAATCCACTTTTCTACTATTTATGATGCAACAATATTCGTGGGGTACAAATCTATAGTTATGCCTAAATATATAATTGCTTGAGAGTACGTCTGATGTCATTTGGCTGCCATTTCTAGCAACGGCGCTGACCATTGCAGAAGTTGTTTCCTGTTTCTTCCCATTAAGTCAACTCACTAAGAACAGCACGTAACACATACATACTATATTAACTTCCGGTTATTTTTCGTAAATGATCAAATTTTAGTTTAATGGGGACAATCTCCTGTCCCTTAGAAGTATATATATATATATATATATATATATACATATAAATCTCTGTGTGTGTGTCTGTGTGTGTGTGTGTCTGTGCGTGTGTGTCTTAGGATGTGCTCGCAACAACAACCAAATCTCCCATAAATCAGACACTTTTTCCTCAGAAAATATTTACATTTTTTTTCTTTTTACAAATTCGGAAATTAATATAATAATAATAAGTAGAGGAAGAAGAAAATATTGTAAAAAAACATCAATATATATGAGAGTGATTATGAGGAGGGTGATCCTCGGATGTGCTGGAAACAACAGCAAATCTTCCATGTATCGCACACCTTTGCCTCTGAAATATTTACATTTTTTAATATTTTTTAACCGATACGGTTAAAGTTTTAAGTGCCAAAACATTGGCAAAAATCGGTCCGACGTGGGATGGTGAGGTGTAAAGAGATAGATAAAAAAAATTACCAAAACATTTTTTCATAAAAACATCCCTATCCCACGTCATTTTGAGGCTGTAGTGAAAAAAAAAAACAATGGGAAAAACCCAAGGAAAAAAACAAGGGGAAAATCCCCATGAAAGCAGATGTACGATGTATGGGTATTGAACCCCTACATATCGTACATCTATCTTCTTTCCTCCACCTCGCTCTCTATTTTGTATCACATCGAAACTAACTATGACTTATCTTTTACTCTCACACCGTCTCCTTAAAGGGATACTATCAATTGATATCCTAGAAACAGCTGTAAGACCTTCTATCTATCAATGCTCTAATATACTGCCTTGGTTTTTTATCTTATTACGCAAAAAATTCTTATATATATACACACGCTGACATAGAACCAACGTTGAACCCTTTATTCGCAATATTACCGAATCTGGAACTTAACTGTGGTATGTCTATAGCACTTATTCAGCATTTCCTGACACCTTTGGTCTCAATGATACCATTATTTCTATATATATATATATATATATATATTATATATATATATATATATATATATATATAATAGTTAGAGAAAGTGAGGTGAGAGAGGCATAACTACAGATATGTGCCCCACAGATTTTGTTGCCTCATAAATTCCAGAAAAATGGATTCTTTGAACGAAATTTTCAACAAATCGCGCGCGAAGGTGCTGTAGATTCAGAGTATATAGAGTTTTGTGGCAGAGAACTTTTCCGAGTGGGTGACGAGGCGAGTTTCGGAAAATTCACACGACCCGACGTTTTTCCCTCATAACTTTCAAGAAAATGGGTATTTTTAATGAAACATTTTACAAATACCTTTCAAACTGCATAGATTATGATTATAAAGAAATTTGTGGGGAAAGTTTTTTCTTAGGGTTTGGAGAGGGGATTGTCAGAAAAACGGGGATTCGAATGAAGAAGACTACATATGTAGGAATTTTCCCGTTTTCATGGAGCTTTTCCAATTTTTTTCCACCGCAGCCTCAAAATGATGTGGGCGGGGGTCATCTTTTTATGAAAAAATGTTCTGAAAATTTTTGATCTTTCTTTTCCCTCCTCACCATCCTACGTCGGACCGATTTTGGCCAATTTTGTGGCACTTAAAAACCGTAGGTGGGGCTGTTTCGGTAAAAAGAAAAAAAAATGTAAATATTTCAGACAAAAAGGAGTACGATTCAAAGAAAATTTGGCTGTTGTTTCTAGCACATCCGACGACCACCGTCCTCGTATACACTCTCACATGTATTGATGTTTTTATCAATATTTTCGTCCCAGTCAACACATTTTATGGAATGATGATGGCGAAGTAACACAGGCGTGGTCCATTGGTGGAAAAGAAGCAACAAAAAATATTTGTAATTCAAAATCAGTTTCAGATAATTTAGATTATCAATCATCTGAATCCTCATCGTCGATCAGTGATGGTCCATCAACACCACACAAATTCTTTCGTGGCAGTCAGGTATTTCTGAAGATATTTGTAATAGAACCCATCCCATATTTATTTTATTTTCTACAAATGGAATCAATTTCTTTTTTTTTTTTTAATTTTTATGTGTAATTCTTGAAGTGAACTCGTGTGCTGGAACAAATATTGTTTTATCTTGGAAGGGTCAGTCTGCCAATAATAAACACACACACTAGTTCGATTTCACGTCTTTATTTAGCAAAGTTTATTTTTAGAGTGTTAGCAAAAGAAGAAATTTTTAGACATAAGGAAAAATGCTAGAAAAATGCCCTTGCCGACTCTGGGCACAAAGGTAAGTTAATATATATCACTAAAAATGGGATAAAGGCGCATGTGAATACACTCTATGCTTCGAATCAAATAGTTATTGATAATATAAACATTCCTTTCTACTCAGGCACAAGGCCTGAAATTTGGGGGGAGGGTGTCAGTCGATTAGATCGACCTCAGTACGCAACTGGTACTTAATTTATCGACCCCGAAAGGATGAAAGCAAAGTCGACCTCGGCGGAATTTGAATTCAGAACGTAAAGACAGACGAAATACCTATTTCTTTATTACCCACAAGGGGCTAAACATAGAGGGGACAAACAAGGACAGACATAGGTATTAAGTCGATTATATCGACCCCAGAGCGTAACTGGTACTTAATTTATCGACCCCGAAGGATGAAAGGCAAAGTTGACCTCGGCGGAATTTGAACTCACAACGTAACGACAGACGAAATACCGCTAACGTTTCTGTCAGTTCACCACCTATAATAATATATTAAATGTGAAATGAAGAATCATGACAAGGTTATTGTGACTTCATCTCACCATTCCAAGAATTAATATTATAAGAATAGTGGCATAAGAAGTAAAGATGCAAGTATAAGCAAACACAGTGGCAAATGTCCTGGTAAACCTCTTAGCAAAACATAATTCACAGAAAAATAAGACAGCTACCAAAAATAATAATTACCCACACGAAAGAAAAAATAAATCGCGACTTTTGCTATGGCATAATGCAGGCTTCACAAAGTAGCTAGTAAGAAATATAAAGTTTTCGTCGCATTAGATAAGCACTTTTCACCATTTAAGTATAGCCAATTTTTTTATTATCACACAAATGAGTTTGCATATTCCACTTGCAATAACCTTGCTCAAATCGTATTACAGTATTACAAGGACCAGAGAATTCAAAGATTAGAACATAGTAAAAGCAGATAATAAAAATCTAATATTATGAGTAATTGTACGACAGGTGATAATAGCAACGATTCACATGTAGCGGATTATAAACGCCTGACAGGTTAATAATGCGAGCGAAAGCGATAATGAGCCTGCGATAGATAGAGCAAGGGAGATAATCTGGTACCATACCAAATTCATTAAAATTAACTGTAGTGAAAATAGAATTGAGTATACACAGAGTCTAGTGTAGAACCAACCTATTACATAGTTGTGGGGTAATAAGTAACATTATAGACGAGATGCCTAATTCTCCTGCTAGTAGCAGGCATGGGGTTAATCTCATCAAATATCTTTGTAGCTATCAGAACAAAAGGTGTCCACTTGATGGACAATGTTTGAGCCAAAACACAATTTGCAGGTGTATTGTTACATCAGATGGAATTTTTCATTATTACATTGGGTCATGTTCTACTAGCTTTAAGAACAGACTTAGTAACCACTTATTTTCTTTCAAGAATTAAGATAGGCTCTATAGTACACGCCTGAGTGACCTTATCTGGTCTTTAAAAAATTAAGAACACAAAATCTGATATTAAATGGGAAATAATTGGTAGGGTATTTACCTTAAAAAATTGGGAGCTCTCAATGTATTTTACTCTTAGAGGAAATTTTCAATATTTTCAATTCTAGATACAAGTTATTGAATAATAGACCTGATGTGGTCCCGAAATGCTTCCATTCTTACAGGGAAGTGTAAGGAAGTGTAAGACAAATAAGAAATTTCAGTAAGATATTACTTACGTGAAGTACACTAATAATTTACCTGGACAAAATTCGTAGTTTTATTATGGTTAACTTTTAATAATCTGACGGCAAACCTCACACATTTTTGATTTTCTTACCTTTATTTTGTTACTTTTCATCTTCAATTCTCATCACTCTTAATTCCTCGTATTTACCCATAAAATTCTTTCTATCTTTATGGTCTGTGGGCGAAGCAGATCTTCGTCTTGTGAGGGCTTCCCCTTCTACTAATCCTTTTTTTTCTTTTGTCTTTAAATATTTCCAATACAAAAACTTTTAATATGACATCACTCGCATAACAATATAGGAAAAAATTGCTTCGATTATAATTGTAGACTTACCATAGTTAGATTTTATCAATCTAAATGTTTATTCCAACCCTCTTTTGTTCAATTCCTTATATTTCCTACAGCTCTAACTCTCTAAATTACTCTTTATCCATTTCTCCTGAAAATTCTTTCTATCTGTACCATATGTAGTCTATGGGAAAAACATTTCTTTACCTAGTTAACACTTCTCTGAATACTAAGTCTATTGCTATGATATTTAAAACCTTTGGGTCATTCTAGGCTTAAAAGACAACAGACCTTATTGACACACCGTATTCCACAACAATTTCCACTATCTTCTACACTAAACACACACATACCCCCACCTAAATTATACCTAAAATAAAAATATCAAACACCGAAATCTTCGATTAGCTTCAAATGCCCTTAGTGCTAACACTTAGAATGAACATGCACTGATACGTATAAGCGTGACTGAAGTTATGATGCAATTGAACAAACAGGATGCAACACAATGCCACATCCTAGGATATCTATGCCATAGAAATAGGTGTTGGACGTAATTATAAAGTGAATAATTTGTGTATAATACTGTAATAAACAAGCTTTTGAGGATGTAAAATTCTCCGTTCTTATTTTTAATGTCTTGAATATACACTTTGTATACTATATAAAATCCATACATGTCTGTGTGTGTGTCACTGTGTCTTTGCTTATAATCCCGCCCATCGCTCGACAACCGATGTCGGTTTGTTTACATCCCCTTACTTAACGTTCGATAAGAGAGACCTCTCGAGTTAAAATCAAACTAAAAGAAAATATAAGTACTGCAATCAATTTGTTCGACAAAAAAAGAAAACAGTCATCGCGGTGCCCCAGCATGGCCAGAGTCCAATAGCTGAAAGATAATAAAAGATAAAAGATAAATGACACCTTATAGCTTTTGGAATTTGGGGATTACTAAAAA
>NW_021835173.1:35000-46919 GCF_006345805.1 Octopus sinensis | reverse complement strand
AGTTTTAAATATTTCAAAACAAAAGATATTTTGAAAAGCTTATTTTTACTTTCATTGTTTCAGGTATCGTTTTTAGTTCTGGAAAACAATGGAAAGACCAGAGAAAGTTTACCATGTCAGCACTTCGGGAACTAGGAGTAGGCAAAAAAGTTCTGGAAGAAAAGATATCTTTAGAAACCCAGAGATTAGGCGAAGCTTTTCAATCTCAAAATGGTAAACCGTTCTCCTTAAATAAACAGTTGCCACTCTTCACTTCGAGTGTCATATACAATATCATATTTGGTAAAAGGTGAGTAGCAGTACAGATCCAGAAATATATGGGTGTGTATGTTTGTGTTTGCGTTAGTTGTGTGGTAAGAAGTTTGCTTCCCAACCACATTGTTCCAGGTTCAGTCCCACTGCGTAGCACTTGGATTAGAGTCTTCTGCTATAACCTCGGGCCAACCAAAGCGTTGTGAGTGGATTTGGTAGACGGAAACTGAAAGAAGCCCGTCGTGTGTATGTATATGTTTGAGTGCGTATGTCTGTGTGTGTGTTTGTGTATCCATCATAACTCGACAACCGATGCTGGTGTGTTTACGTCCGCGTCACTTAGCGGTTCGGCAAAAGACTTCAAAAGAATAAGTACTAGGCTTAAGAAATAAGTCCTGTGTTTGATTTATTTGACTAAAGCACCCTTCAAAGTGGTGCTCTTGCATGGCCGCAATCAACTGTCTCAGACAAGTAAAAGAATGTGAGAATAAAAGAATGTGTGTATGTAAGTGTGTGTGTGTATATATACGTGGGTGTGTGAACGTGTATGTTTGGGTGTATACATGGAGAATTCTTGTTCTTTGAGCTTATCTCCCTTTCTATTAAGATTTTGTTCTCTATTCTTTGGTAATGCCAACACATTTTCTAGAAGCTTGTATCATTCTAGGAAAGCATGAATTTATATTGTATCATATTTAATATACCTGTTTTCTGTCTATGTTCTTCAAATACATGCTATTGGTCACTCTGAGTTATCTATCTTAGTTCAATTTTGTTTAGATTATGCAAATATTCTTGATTCCTTCCGTATTTGTCTATGTATGTATGTATCTATGTATGTATAAATATATATATATATATATATATATATATATATATATTATATATATATATATATATATATATATATATATATATATATATATATATATATATATATAAAACAGAAAAATAAAACCAAGGCGGAATGAGTATCTCATGTAGAATATTTAGTTAGAGTAAGATGAATAAGAAATGGAGTCGGAGTAACAACTTCTATTTCTCCATTTTTGATTCACTTCAATCAAATATTCTAATGACCTGAGATACTCGTCCTGCCTTGGTTTTCTTTTCCATTTTTCTTTAATATATACCTGCAGGCTTGAAAGCCTACTACGGATCACTAAATCCAGCCTTAGCTGTGAACACCGAACCTCACGGATGACCGGTTATAGCACATACGCACCGTACCGTTTGTTTAGATCATCAGTGAACTAAACCTCTCATATTCTTGCCCACTCCCCTCCAACCCCACACCTAACTACCAACAGACTGTGTCTTCCACTATTCATGACCTCATTTCCTCCTCCTGTCTTCCTCCCACCGCCTCCAACTTCATTGTCCGTACCCCACGCACACCCACTATTTACTTCATTTCCAAAATTCACAAGCCTAACAATTCTGGCCGCTCTATCGTCTCCACCAGTAACAGCCCCACAGAAATGTTCTCCAAATACTTCGACCGTGTCCTTGCCCCCTAATAGCTTCCCTTTCCTTACACATTCACGATACCAATCATGCTCTCCGTCTGTTTAACTCTTTCAGCTTCCCTTCTCAACCCTCTCAAATTCTGTTCACTTTTGACATTAGGACTCGGTATACGGTGATCCCATAAAACGAAGGAATTCTTGCGCTTAAACCCTTCCTTGACCATCGGCTTAACCCTCAACCTGACATTTCCACACGTCTGGTTGAACTTCTCCACTCCCTCAGCTACTTCTTGTTCGCGGTGGAGTTTTACCAAAAGTTTCGGGAGTGGCCATGGGAACGAGAATGAGCCTCAACTGTGCGAACCTGTCCATTGGCTACGATGAGGCCCAAATATTCTCACAATTCACTGGTCTCACTCTCGAGCTATACGGTCGTTATATAGACGACTGTATCGGCGTGACCTCACTCTCCCGCGAACAACTGGACTCCTTCCTTTTTTCTGTCCAATCCTTTCAGCCTAACCTCGAATTCTCCTCTACTATCTCTAACTCTTCCATCGAATTTCTCGACATTTCTGTCAGCAACCTCTATCTAAGCATACTGACTCACACTCCTACATTAACTTCTCCTCCTCCCACTCAACCCACACCAAGCTCTCCATTCCCTAATCCCAATTCCTGTGTCTACGCAGGTTATGCAGTGACGGCCATGACTTTGTGACTCAATCTCAACTCATGGCCCGCCCATTCGTCACCGATTCCTTTACCTGCACCTCTAGTAATGTTATTTACAGCATCACTTGCTCCCTCTGTCCTTCTCTGTACATTGGTCAAAAGGGACACCGCTTGACCGAGTGGTTCGCGGAGCACCTCCGAGACATCAGATTTGGCAATGACAGCCCGGTCTCGCGCCACTTCCGCTCTACCAGTCATTCGCTACATCTGTCCATGTTCTGACTGTGTCAGCACAGGTGTCACCAAGTCTCCCGCCTTCAACGTGAACAGGCATCAATCTTAAATATATATATAAATTCTATAATTAAGACGTGTGAATTCGTTATTCGTCCGTATAAATTTGGAAGTGCTGTTTGTTGGATATTAGTTATTCGATATCGCTTGGTCGAATGCGTATTTAATTATTAAGTACTTTCAAACTTATACGTGAAATACTACACTGAAGTTGGAAATAAGTGAGTAAATAGGAATTTTACATCTCTTTAATTATAATTATGCTTATAATTATAGAATTTTTGTATAAGTTTACCGATAAAAGTTATTTTAACATACCGAATTATTAATTAATTAATTTTACTCGTTATTATTATTGAAAGTATATGGGTGTGTGTGTGTGTGTGTGTGTGTGTGTGTGTGTATTCTTTTATTCTTTTACATGTTTTAGTCATTTGACTGCGGCCATGCTATGAATGTATGATGTTTTGCTGTTTTCTTTTTGAAGGATCAAATACAGTGATTCTGAGTTTCAGGAGATCGTTCAACATTTTCAAGATGTGTTCAAATATATTGGTGTATTTGTACCAGAAAATTTCTTTCCATTCATCAGATTTTTTCGGTGGAATTCTTCCGTAAGTATAAAAACTTCACATCAAAATACGAATATTAAATCAACTTTACAATCCAGGGTATATTAAAAAAAAATTAAAATCCAGGTTTCCAGAATATTCTGAAGATAATTGCTTGATAAAAAATATGCCGGAATTTTGTGTTAAATTATTTCATCTCTT
The DNA here is from genome assembly GCF_006345805.1 of Octopus sinensis. Taxonomy (NCBI): domain Eukaryota; kingdom Metazoa; phylum Mollusca; class Cephalopoda; order Octopoda; family Octopodidae; genus Octopus; species Octopus sinensis. Next base: position 43,456 of record NW_021835173.1, on the reverse strand, counting down.
GAACGCAGAAAGCGGATATACTACGTTCAAATCTATATTACTGTTAAGTAGGGAAAGTGACTTTACCCCTACTATTTTGAAAACGCCTCTCATTAGGCTGTGGGAAGAGGAGAGAGAGAGAGAGTCTTTCAGATTTTTATAATTGGTCTACATATTGAAAAAAAAACCATAAATAATGCAGATTTTTCAGTTGCATAATCTAAATGTCAAAGCCGAAAGGGATAAACTGCCTGCATCAACTTGCTATAAAAGCAGGTAGTAATTTTACCTGTAAAACCAGGTTGTAATTTTACCTGTAAAAGCAGATGGCAATTTTACCATATTTTTATTCTTAATGCAAGTTTTAAAGAATGCAGTTCGATTTTAACCGTTACTTTTTCGTATCTATAACGGAAGTGACAAAGGGACATATTTGGCATATTTTGCTTTATGAGTTCAGTAAAGGCAAGAAGGCAACGGAAAAGGCAAGGGATATTAATGCAGTGTATGAGGATCGGACAATAAGCGTAAGCCAGTGTCAACAGTGGTTCCAGAAACTCCGAGCCGGAAACTGAAGCCTAGAAGACAAACCTCATCTTGGAAGATCTGTAGAGCTCGATGAGGACGTCCTGCAAACCCTGGTGGAAGAAAATCCCATTGTAACTTGGATCTGGTCAGTCAACCATTTATCGACACCTGCGTGCCATCGGGAAAGTCAGTGAATTGGGGCAGCGGCTTCCTCACAAACTTTCCGAATCTAATCGCGCACAGAGCGCGAATGTTTCCTCTTCTTTGCTGTCACGTTTCACGAATGAACCTTTTTTTGGAGAGAATAGTTACTGATGAGGAGAAATGGTTTCTATATAAAAATTTCAAGCGCCGAAAAGAGTGGGTAGAGGAAGGAGAAACTCCGGCACCTCAAGCTAAACACGTAATCAGTTGTCGTCAGTTTGGTGGGATATGAAAGGTTTAGTAAACTTTGAACTTTTAAATCCAAACCAAATTATAACAAAACAGATCTACTGCGAGCAGCTTGAGCGGCTTAAATCAGCGCTAGAAGAAAAATGATTATCTTTGCTTTCAAGTCGAAAGGTGTTCTTCCATGAAGATAATGCTCGCTCACATACAGCAAGGGTGACAATCCAAAGGCCGAAGTCATTTGAATGGGAAACGAATGCCCCACACACCATATTTGCCGGACATTGTCTTATCTGATTATTGTCTTATCTGGATCAAACCTCGTCCTCCCTGAGCTCTGGGAAGGTAAAGTCGATCCACTACTGCCTTTGGATGGTGCATCTTATTACAAGTCAGTAGCTTGCGGAATTTTCTACCAAGTTTCATTATTTCACTGGTATTCCAGTTAAGCATATTGAAGTCAGAAAGAATTATCATCATCATTATTACTATTGAGTGAGAGAGCAGTGCATGCCATCAAAGTGACACTGGGATTATTATTATTATTATTATTATTATTATTATTATTATTATTATTATTATTATTATTATTATTATTATTATTATTATTAGTGTGTGTGCGTGTGTGTACATATGAATATATAACTCCCTACTTCAAAACAATTCCATGCAAGATAAATAATTCATCTTACAATTAAATGTAATTCCGTGTGCAATTTATATGGAGTTCGTAGTTTGGAAATAAAGAATTTTATTACCAACTGGTTTATAGTGGTTAGATTGGTGAATAAATGTGTTTATTTTTATTGACTCAATAAGAAAGTCAGCTCCAACTAGATATAAACATAGAATTAAGTGTTATTTGATAAAAAATGTTATATTGTAAAACATTTAATTCGGCAAATACGTTACTGTTATTGTTGTTGACTGTCTTGTTATAGATAGAAAAGGTTATAAGGAAGCAGGAGAAGGTCCGAAGTTACGTAAAATATAAAATCATAGAACATAAAGAAACGTTTAATGCTGAAAACATAAGAGATTTCATTGATATGTATTTGCTGACGCTTGAGAAGGAACCAAACAGTGAAACGTTAACTGGTGAGTTTTGTATGAGCTGTTAATTATATTCTTATAATTCTTCAATGATGTCAATAAAAGAAATTAACAACAAAAAGAATTATTTTAATCATAAAATAAAATATAAAAGATATAAAGGGTATATTATAAATCATTTTGAAGAAACAATATTCTATAATAGATAATCCATATAATTTTCCCTTTCCCAAACATGCTTTCTTTATATGCACACACACACAGACACGCACAGACAGACAGACAGACACACACACACACACACACACATACATACATACATATATATATATATATATATACATATATATATATATATATATATATATATATATGTGTGTGTGTGTGTGTGTGTGTGTGTGTGTGTGTGTGTGTGTATATATTTACTGAGATCTCCCTTTTAGTAGAAAGAATAGCTATAACTCTTTGACTGCTATTTCTAAACTCGGTGTGTGGTGAGGCAAATCGTTGCTAAACCCTTAATTACTTAGTATATATATATATATATATATATATATATATATATATATATATATATAAATATTCAATTAACTTGGGAAAATTATGAGAAAAGCTATTTCTATTCATTTTTGAAATATATATTTATATATATAAAACTCAACTTGTGTGTCTGTGTGTTTAACTTCCCGGCACATCTCCTCATAGCGAACAAATCATAGAACCACCAAAAATGGGTCACTTAAAGTTTAGGCGAATGAAAATTGAACTGCGCTATTTCTGTTCCGAAATTCATTTCGCAAGTGCAAAAATCGATAATGTGTTTGTTTAGGCCTTATCCCATGCATTTAATAGTGAACTTTACTCAGTCAGCTGTTTGACATGAACTGTGTTCACCACGCGTGCAAGCATGCGTAAATTGCATGAAAAATTTTAAAAATCAAGAAATAAATTTTCGGGATGTAGCCTGGATGGTTTTTTCGTATTAATCGTTTGGACTTTGTGAACACATGCCAATTGTTTTCATAATATTTATAACGCTTTGAATTAAACGTGACCATTTTGCGTTGAGTCTGCAGTTTGAATCACTTTAACCAAATTTTAGCAGGCCGGATTTTTGATCATCACGATACATCGCCAGCGACTCCCTGAATCTCTCCCCTGAGATCCCCGTTGAGAAATACTGATCTAAAAGAATAATTCAACAATGCAATTATTTGATTAACAAAAAATTATGAAACGCTTCTACGTACTTCCTATTGAGGAAATAGAATACATATATAATATATATCATTTTTATGTATATATATCCACATATGTATATATATATATGTATATGTGTCTGTGTATATATACATATATATATATATATATATATATATATATATATATATATATTATATATATATATATAAAACTTATAAATAAGGGCAAACGAAAAAATTTCTAATGCCAAATATGCCGAAAATTGGACATATTATCCATTACCATATAATTTTTCATAATACGCACGCTACTCGAAAAAAAGCCGACAGAAATTTCTAAAAAAATTCCATTATTACTATATCGGACCGATTTCAGGGTTAGTTCGTGAGAACCCTTCCTTCGTCAGTGATAAAAGTGGCAAAAAAATAAATGAGATACTTACACATACCCATAAATGAGATACTTACTCATACCCATGGGTATGAGTAAGTATCTCATTTATTTTTTTGCCACATTTATCACTGACGAAGCAGCACGGACATTTAAAAACTTAACATCGGGCACTAATATAAGGAAATATCCCCAAAGTTATTATATAAGAGATTTTGTGCATTCGTAAATTTTTTAAATCCCTTTCGTAAAATGTTTGATCCCCACTTAAAACGTGGTTTCAGATCAAGTAACCTGCCGAAGGAGTTTTAACTGATGATAGTTTGATATATTTTTCTATTTCTGTATATTCGTGTACAGTCATGCTTGAAATGTTCGAGTGTAACTGGACGTGATAAGGCCTATCGCTTCAGAACTAGTCCCAGGAGTAAAAAAATCACCACCTCAGTTCCTGTACATGCAAATTTTATTGGGGGCTAAGAGGGAGCAGGCGTTTCTGTATCGTTGAAATATATCTTCTGCCAAAACTAACTCAGTTGACCACGCTGCCGAAACGATCTATGCCACTCATAGCCCAACACAAAATGCTTATTTAGGCAAATGAAAGTGTAGAATATTTTCAAATGGGTATTTCTGCAGTGATTGGTCTTAACGTGTCCGATTACACTCGAACGAGTTGAACATAACTGATGCAAATATATTTTACCAAAGATGCTTTTTTGGGACAGTTATTATCCTTATTGTCATTAATTTATTCACTATTTTCTATAATTATGCACAATTATTATGCTTTTAAATCTAATTATCATTTCTACATCGAAGATGAGAATTTGTTCCACACAATTTGCGATTATTTCTGCTGGAACCGACACAAACTGCTAGCCATCTTACCTGGGCTTTGTCTGTATGGCCAAATACACGGATGTACAGGAAGAAGTGTCGAGAAGAATTGTACAGGTAAATTATTATATATTTGTCCTCTTTTAATAGTTAATAGAGTTTGAGAAGATAGATTAATTGTGTAATTTTATACTTTCTTTTCCTTTCAAATATTTCTTAATGTCCTCTGCTATTTTTCTCGCGTTTACTCACAGAGTAGCCATATCGTTTGAGCTTGCCAGATCGCTGGATCATGTATAATATGCGATACAGGCCTGTCCGATGATTGCACTAATCGGGTATGAAATTTCAAGTAGTTCACGTGCAACACCTGTCGTCATTAAATGATATTTAACGATAGTTGGATTGAGAACTATTTACTGATGCTACAATAAAAGCGAACAGTACATTCTCTTTGTGCGTATGTACGTGGCTGTGCATGTGTACGCGGCTGTGCGTGTGAATGTGTGCGGCTGCGGTAAATTAACAGGTATGAACCTCACAAAACACATCTTTTAAACGAAGCACTTTTTCATTGAGCGTGTCCGATAATACTTCAAAAGTTATGGTTTAATGAATGCTTGTGCGCACACACACACACGCACACACACACACATATATATGGATATATATATATATATACTTTGATACTTTGATACTTTGATAGGTTTCGGCCATTATTGGCCCAGGCCAATAATGGCCGAAATTAATTAATAGCACCACCTGGCGAAGTCTTTCAAGTCAGAATTTGGGCACTATGGCCCACTCAAGTAGAGAGTTATTGTTTACAGAGACATATCCGGGTGTAGGGGGTTTATCCGGGATTTCTTGAAGGAATCTGTCCAAAGACTTCTTGAACCCTATAGGGTCAGTTTCTGTTTTAATGTGGTGGTGTAATGTTAAAGAGAGCGGGCCAATTGAGGTGAAATAATTGTGCCGTATTGTTGTTATGAGATGAGAGTGCGATTTTTGTTTTGGGCGGATGGCACGGGGCCCAAGCCTTGGATGTACCTTGAAGGTGATATATATATATATATATATATATATATATATATATAGATATATATATATATATATATAATATATTATATATATATATACATATATATTTATATATATATATGTATATAAAATATATATGTGTGTATATATACATACATATATAGTATATATATATATATATAATATATTATATATCTATATATATATATATATATATATATTATATATATATATATATATATATATATATATATATTATATGTATATATATATATATATATATATATATACTACCATATATATATATATATATAGTATATATATATATATAGATAATTGTGACCGCGTGTGTACCATTGGCGATTTTTTTTCCTCCACCTTCCCTTCTTGGATCTTCCTTTTCCTGTTTCTGACGAAGAACTCCGCTCGAAATGTTAAACCCTCCTTCTTTCCTTCTTTCCTGAGCGTCCAATAATACTATACTTGTCCCACGTCCTCGCGTTGTTGTGTTTTCTCTTTGTATTTTCATGTTTGGATTACCTATTTATATATATATATATATATATGAATTTAAGTCACAACGTATGAATTAAGTCTTTTGTGAATGCTTATCTATTTCAGATCACCAATCAGACCAGACCTGTTACAATGGAAGACAAACCACATATGACATACGTTGCAGCAACTCTTCTTGAGGTTCACAGAATTGGGACAATTGGTAAGAAGGCCGTCATGCAATTTTCATAATACAACGATATCTCCTGTATTCATGTATAACTTGTATCAGTACGCCAATGATATTCGCCCCAAAACGTTTATATCCCTGTGTTAATGGCATACTTTCCTTGTGCTTTACATTGTTTTTATTGTTAGTAAGCACTTTTGTAATATAATCTCAAACTTTGTTGGTTATATACCATCCTGAAAGTCAACTCCTCCTGACATGATCAATTCTCTTTCAGTTCTAATCTGTATTGCTACATTACAACATTTCGTCAATCCAGTGTTACATAAGCTCAGATCTCTAACGTTGCGACACAGACTAATTTAATACCCAATTTTACAGCAACAGTGTTACGGAACGAAATTTCTGTTTCAATACACTCCATATTAATTAATGCCTATAAAGGTGTCACAGAATAATTACTCAAAGTTATTATGATATCCTAGTACCATATTTAATTTAGATTATCGTTAATTTGGGCTCTGTTAATATTTACAAAGATTCTTTTTGCAGCTTCTGTAACTATCCACACACCGCTGAAGTCCAAACAACTCTTCAAGGTTATGATATTCCAAAAGGTACTCTCGTTCATTCTTAATATTGGAAGCTCATTCTGATCCGAACTATTGGATAACCAGAGGAATTCCGTCCTGAAAGATGGATTGATGAAAATAATGAGTTAAAGAAAAATGAGGCTTTTTACCTTTCGGTTCGGGTAAGTATTGTAAATAGATTCTAATGATTTAGTATATCTATAATAAAACGGTTCCCAATCGTGACCAACACATTTGCCTCGATCTACAGCTAGACTATCTAATGATTGTTTTAAAACTGTATGTTTAAGGGGAGATTTAATTATTGAATTGTAGAATCACCAGAGTTGGTTTGACATTAGTAAAAATGAGACACTATAAAACAGCAATCTACTTCAAATCTTATTTAAGTGCGTATTGATATTCATCACTTCAACAAAATAAGCATCAATGGTCCACTAAATACGCTACATAGAATATTATTCTCTAAACAAATATTTGGTCATTTTTTCTCCCGAGATATATCCTTATTTCTGTGAGCAAGCCTCGATTTGTTTATCTTATTCATTAATAACATATTTTAATAAAATTACTTGATTCCTCGATTTCAATTTCAAATTTATAACTTCGCGCTATGGGAATCATTTACCTCCCTTTATATTAACAGTCATCTTGAAGGCAATCCCGTGTGCTTGACTACACGGGGTACCTTCAGGATGGTTGTAGTTTCTGGAAATCCATTTTTAACATCTGACTATTGTCAGGGGTGTGTGTCTATGACTGGAGTCTGTTCGACTATATAAAGGGTGTAGAAGATAACAGCCAGAACATATTCACACCTAACTAAAATCAATGACGACTTATCTAATTTTTTATCACTTGTATATGACACATGTTTAGCATACATAGGTATGTTGCTTAATTTATAACTACTGATTTATTTGTAGGTCCAAGAATGTGTTCAGGAATGTCATAGCCAATACGGAAGCTTTCCTGGCTTTACAAACATCTACAGAAATTTCAGTTGGAAAGACCTGACGAAACACCAATGACGTAGAGGGCAACATGTCTGGCCTCGTATGTCCCATGTTCGATTAGCCCCAAACAAATGATGATATCCGTGCAATACCATTGTGATATAATTTGGACAGCAAGAAGATCTTTTGGAAAGTAGGGGAAAATTTTATTCGTAGAATACTGGCAGATCCGCGATAGTAAATTATAGTATTTCTCTATGCTTTCACTCATAGTAGTTCTCCAACAATATTATTAGATAGACACACATGGTAATATATGTATGCTGGTATATCAATAGGAATATCTGCGGATATGCACCGTGACATATAGAGAATAGAAAAGACAAACTTTCGAGAAATATGGTGGACAAAATGTCTTCCTTCCCTTCGTAATTTCCTTGAGTTACAGTTTCTTTAAGTTGCTAATTCATGTACACTCCTTCGTATAATTCACGCAAATAAAACTATAAGATAATTATCATTTCGTTATTGCATTGGCTTTGCGAGTTTCTTTTTGTGATTTCGTGTTGATAGAAAATTTTGTTGTGTCCAGGGAGAGACATTATGCAAGGAGTAATAACACACATACTGGCTCGATTCGGTCCTTTTTTATTAGTCAATTGGTTAGAAATCCAACTGATTTTTTCGTCAAAGCTCTTTCGTTGCAAAATGTTCAATGAATATTTTTAGTCTTTTATGGAAGCTGCGTTTGTCTGAGACATTGTTGCGCACCAATGTGCGCGTGAGCTTCAGTGCTTG
>NW_021835173.1:15000-27500 GCF_006345805.1 Octopus sinensis | reverse complement strand
ATTCTTCTTTCTTTTCTACTCTAGGCAAAAGGCCCGACATTTTGGGGGAGTGGGGGCAATCGATTAGATCGACCCTAGTACGCAACTGGTACTTAACTTATCGACCCCGAAATGATGAAAGGCAAAGTCAACGGATTTTGAACCCAGAACGGAGCGACGAGTGAAATTTGCTGATTTCAATATTATCAATTCGATGAGTGCCTATGTGTCTGTGAGTTTGTGCTGGTTTCCGCGTTTGTTACGTTTATAGTAAACTATAGCAAAGGGCGTTTTACGGCGTTTTAATGAGTCCATTTCTAATAAAATAGCCATCGCCATGGTAGATGGTCCCCATGAAAATCGTGATTTTCTCACTCGTGCTCGAGATAACAAGCTTAAACGTGTTCCAGAGACTCATCCTGCTTATGATGCTCTCCAGTATCCTCTTATTCTGTGGAATGGACAAGTGGGTTTAATTTCAATATTCCTCGGATTGAACCTGCGACAGGTGAGCCAATTACAAACAAAAGGGTGTCGTCAAATGACTTCTATTCTAACTAACTGATGTTAAGACCAGAACAATCAAATCAACTAAGTATGTATCGTAATCTATTTCAGCAGTACCTAAATTGGAGAGCCAGTTTCTCCTCTACATTCGCAACGATTAAAAAAAGGTAAGGGCTAAAACGTATGTTCATCTCCAAGATGCTCTGGGGACAGATGGTGACATTCAAAACATGGGGCAACTTATTATCCACCCCATCATCATTTACAGGTGGCCCTCGATATATACCCGAACGACCACAATATGCTGTGACATGTCAGGACATATGGAAAACCATATCTTTTTGTCACTTTCACTAAATGGGAGGAAATAAAATCTAACCTTTCAACGTTGCATCTTCTGGTATTAGAGCTACCTTCCACATTGCTGGAAGAACTGCTCATTCCTTGTCCAAGCTCCCTCTAAATCTTTCAATGAAAGAATCTCAAACGTGCAACTTTTCTAAAAATTCTGCAATACATACGTATATCGTACATGCATGCATGCATACAGAATACATACATGCATACATACATACATACATACATGCATGCATGCATGCATACATACATACATACATACATACATACATACATATATGCATACGTACGTACATACATACATACATACATACATACATATATACATACATACATACATACATACATACATACATACATACATACATACATACATACATACATACATACATACATATATATACGTACATACATACGTACATGCATACAGAAGCACTCAAGCTCACGCGCACATTGGCGCGCAACAATGTCTCAGACAAACGCAGCTTCCATAAAAGACTAAAAATATTCATCGAATATTTTGCAATTAGCAACGAAAGATCTTTGACAAAAAAACAAAAACAAACAAACAAACAAAAGCAAAACAGACGATTGACTGTTTAACCAAGTTAAACAAACAATCTATTAGTTAGTTGGATTTCTAACCAATTGACTAATAAAAAAGGACCGGAATCGAGCCAGTATGTGTGTTATTACTCCTTGCATAATGTCTCTCCCTGGACACAACAAAATTTCTATCAACACACGAAATCACAAAAAGAATCTCGCAAAGCCAATGCAATAACGAAATGATAATTTATCTTATAGTTTTATTTGCGTGAATTATACGAAGGAGTGTACATGAATTAGCAACTTAAAGAAAACTGTAACTCAAGGAAATTACGAAGGGAAAGGAAGACATTTTGTCCACCATATTTCTCGAAAGTTTGTCTATTTCTATTCTCTATATGTCACGGTGCATATCCGCAGATATTCCTATTGATATACCAGCATACATATATTACCATGTGTGTCTATCTAATAATATTGTTGGAGAACTACTATGAGTGAAAGCATAGAGAAATACTATAATTTACTATCGCGGATCTGCCAGTATTCTACGAAGAAAATTTTCCCCTACTTTCCAAAAGATATCTTCTTGCTGTCCAAAGTATATCACAATGGTATTGCACGGATATCATCATTCGTTGGGGCATAAACGAGGCCAGACAGGTTGCCCTCTAGCGTCATTGGTGTTTCGTCAGGTCTTTCCAACTGAAATTTCTGTAAGATGTTTGTAAAAGCCAGGAAAGCTTCCATATTGGCTAATGACATTCCTGAACACATTCTTGGACCTACAAATAAAGCAGTAGTTATAAATTAAGCAACATACACTATGTATGCTAAACATGTGTCATATACAAGTGATAAAAATTAGATAAGTCGTCATTGATTTTAGTTAGGTGTGAATATGTTCTGGCTGTTATCTCCTACACCCTTTATATAGTCGAACAGACTTCCAGTCATAGACACACACGCCCTGACAATAGTCAGATGTTATAAATGGATTTCCAGAAACTACAACCATCCTGAAGGTACCCCGTGTATTCAAGCACACGGGATTGCCTTCAAGATGACTGTTAATATAAAGGGAGGTAAGTGTTTCCCATAGCGCGAAGTTATAAATTTGAATTTGAAATCGAGGAATCAAGTAATTTTATTAAAAATATGTTATTAAATGAATAAGATAAACAAATCGAGTCTTGCTCACAGAAATAAGGATATATCTCGGGAGAAAAAATGACCAAATATTTGTTTAGATAATAAATATTCTATGTAGCGTATTTAGTGGACCATTGATGCTTATTTTGTTGAAATGATGAATATCAATACGCACTTAAATAAGATTTGAAGTAGATTGCTGTTTTAACTCTGGTGATTCTACAATTCAATAATTAAATCTCCCCTTAACATACAGTTTTAAAACAATCATTAGGTAGTCTAGCTCTAGATCGAGGCAAATGTTGTGTTGGTCACGTCTGGGAACCGTTTGATTATAGATATACTAAATCATTAAAATCTATTTACAATACTTACCCGAACCGAAAGGTAAAAAAGCCTCATTTTTCTTTAACTCATTATTTTCATCAATCCATCTTTCAGGACGGAATTCCTCTGGTTTATCCCAATGGTTCGGATCAGAATGAGCTTCCAATAATAAGAATGAAACGAGAGTACCTTTTGGAATATCATAACCTTGAAGAGTTGTTTGAACTTCAGCGGTGTGTGGAGCAGTTACAGAAGCTAGAAAAAAGAATCTTTGTAAATATTTACAGAGCCCAAATTAACGATAATCTAAATTAAATATGTTACTATGGATATCATAACTTTGATGATGTAATTATTCTGTGACACCTTTATAAGCATTAGTTAATGTGGAGTTGTATTGAAACAGAAATTTCGTTCCGTAACACTGTTGCTGTAAAATTGCGTATTAAATTAGTCTGTGTCGCAACGTTAGAGATCTGAGCTTATGTAACACTGGATTGACGAAATGTTGTAATGTAACAATACAGATTAGAACTGAAAGAGAATTGATCATGTCAGAATGAGTTGACTTTCAGGGACGGTATAACCAACAAAGTTTGAGATTATATTACAAAAGTGCTTACTAACAATAAAAACAATGTAATTCACAAGGAAATTTTGCCATTAACACAGGGATATAAAAGTTTTGGGGCGAATATCATTGGCGTACTGATTCAAGATCGATATGAATTACAAGAGATATCGTTGTATTTTGAAAATTGCATGACGGCCTTCTTACCAATTGTCCCAATTCTGTGAACCTCAAAAAGAGTTGCTGCAACGTATGTCATATGTGGTTTGTCTTCCATTGTAACAGGTCTGGTCCCATTGGTGATCTGAAATAGATAAGCATTCACAAAAGACTTAATTCATAATACATGCATACAAACAAACAAACATACATACATACATACATACATACATACATACATACATACATACATACATACATACATACATACATACATACATACATACATACGTACGTACATGCGTCCATATATATCTCTTTGAAAATCGAAGTAAAAGAGAATATCTATGTACAACTACTTCGAAATTTCCAGCTTCTATATCCAGGCTCTGAATTCATATTCATACTTATAATAATTGGAGCACTAAGTTTTGTTAAAGGAGAATGTGGATAAACTGGGATTTTCAGAGAGAGAAATCGACCAGCTAATTCGTACATTACAAGTGCAATCTGTGAGTGGAACTGTAAAAATATGCAACACTTTTCTCAAGTTCCAAATGTGAATTTGTCTATTTTAACTACATCCCAAAGATGGAACCTTGTCTCTTTATTGACATCACCTCCCTACAACCGTTAACAAAGTTACCATTATTGTATCATCTGATATACTAAAACTCTATACCACGATCCCGCACCAATATGGACTGGAGGGAATAAGTTTCTGGCTAGAAAAATTCCATCATGAAATCCCAGACAGAAGTGAAAATTAAAATTCATCCATAAAAACAACGTTTTTGAGTTTAATGACAATATTTATGAACAAATATCTGGGACAGCTATGGGGGCAAAAGTCGCCCCAATGCAAATCTAGTCATGGTATACATGGAGTTCCAGATATATGAACAATGTAAATTAAAATATGGCTTGGATTTCCATAAATATTTACTAGAAAACTAGAAACGCTACTTATATGACTGCCTAATTTTGTGGACGCCCACATTTGACCAACTTACCCGATTTCAAAATCCAAATTAACACCATAAACAGTAGTATCAATTTCAGAAATAGTAGATTTTATCTTAACTTCTTTTGCATATTTGTTTTTATACTTACGTTCGGCAGTGCTGTACAATTTTTTGTCATGTTTGGACATTTATTTATTAATGAAAACAATTAAACACAATTTTTGCTTGTTATCTCTTGACGAAATAAAATCATGGCTTCCGTGACGTCAACACATACACATACAGAATACACACACATATCATGAATGTCATGACGTGTCAACCAACATAAACAGACGCCCGTTATCTGTGACATATCCACACACATAGTTTTCGCGCTCTCTAAGAAAGTTTTAATAATTTAGAAATATTTTTAACTGAATGCTGTTTCAAAAATGTAAGTTGTTTGTACAATAAGTGTTTATATTTTAGCTTTCATTAAACAGACAATATTTTAATGTGTTTTTTAATCATTTTCCAGTGAATGACGATGCTTCGCTTTGACTCTCAGAACTGTCATTCGGAGTTCGTTAATTTACGTAAAAGTATTTTTTTATTTACTTTAGTTTTAAAGTGAAAGCGAGGAGAAAGTGAAAGAAATATGTACATGAAATAGACGTGTGCTTGTGAAAGAGAGAGAGAGAGGGGGGGAGAAAGAAAGAGAGAGAGACGGAAAGAAACAGGAAGAGAGAGAGAGAGTGAGAGAAGGTTTACATATGCGTACATCTTTTTTAAATGTACGTGTGCAAGTGTTTTTTTGAGATAGAGAAATAGAGAGAGTGAGAGTGTGAACGTGTGTTCTCATGTGTAAGTGGCACACACACACACACACTCTCTCTCTCTCACCCACACACGTCCATTTTATATACACGTTCATGCATCATTCATTTTCTCCTCTCTTTCACTTTAAAACAAAAGTAAATATAAAATTTCTTACAGAAATTAACGAATAAAAACAGCTGATCTGGATGAGAGTTCTGAGAGCCAAAACGACAATTCTGAGAGTCAAAGCGAAAGAATACCCCAACGGAATACCATTACAAAAATTTTTTCGAGTGCATTCAGCGCATCTCAGCGCCAAAGATTTGGCTGCTATTTCTAGCACGCCCTACTACCACGTAACAGCTGTTTCCGGTAATGGACTCGAAATACCGGTTAGGTGGTAGTAAGGCATGCAAGAAATAGCAGCAAAATCTTTCCATTTCTGGATAAGGAGCCGTTTACGCATGATTTCGATGCCACATTCGTTGAAAGCATGCAAAATAACCCATGTTATTAACGGTAAATATATGATTTTCCTTCTCTTATACCAAAGCTATCAACTAATTATTCTTTTAATATCCTGCTAAATCTCCCTTCTCTTAAAAAACCGTCTTATTATTTTCTATTAATTTTATTATTATTGTTTCCCATAACTATTAAGGCTCCATTTTTAAATATTCACTTTGCTTACTTGAAATGTGTCGAGGGATTATCGTTTAACATGGGTTTTTCTCTCGCCTAATGTTGTAGCTTTGTATCTACATTAATTTAAAACTTGTTTATATTAATGCAGATATGTAAATAATTTACTTATTATATAATATAATAAAATGAATTATTTTGGTGAAATATAAGAACTTCCAATGGTTAAATAAACTTCATGTTATTTTCTCTAGTTATTTATAACTGTATACACTCCTAATGGTTTTCTCTTGTATCGTATTCTATATCATGTTTTGTAGAATGCTACAGTAAGGAGCTGATCTTATGAGTGCCATCGGATTAATTGAATCCATACGTTGTGACTTAAATTCATATATATATATATATATATATATATATATATATATATATATAAATAGTTAATCCAAACATGAAAATACAAAGAGAAGACACAACAACGCGAGGACGTGGGACAAGTATGGTATTATTGGACGCTCAGGAAAGAAGGAAAGAAGGAGGGTTTAACATTTCGAGCGGAGTTCTTCGTCAGAAACAGGAAAAGGAAAGATCCAAAGAAGGGAAGGTGGAGGAAAAAAATCGCCAATGGTACACACGCGGTCACAATTATCTATATATATATATATACATACATATATATATATATATATAATATATATATATATATATATATATATATTATATATATATATATATGTATATATACACACATATATATTTATATACATATATATATATATAATATATATATATATAGATATATATATATATATATAATATATATATATATATATATATATATATACATATATATTTATTGTAGCATCAGTAAATAGTTCTCAATCCAACTATCGTTAAATATCATTTAATGACGACAGGTGTTGTACGTGAACTACTTGAAATTTCATACCCGATTAGTGCAATCATCGGACAGGCCTGTATCGCATATTATACATGATCCAGCGATCTGGCAAGCTCAAACGATATGGCTACTCTGTGAGTAAACGCGAGAAAAATAGCAGAGGACATTAAGAAATATTTGAAAGGAAAAGAAAGTATAAAAATTACACAATTAATCTATCTTCTCAAACTCTATTAACTATTAAAAGAGGACAAATATATAAATAATTTACCTGTACAATTTCTTCTCGACACTTCTCCTGTACATCCGTGTATTTGGCCATACAGACAAAAGCCCAGGTAAGATGGCTAGCAGTTGTGTCGGTTCCAGCCAGAAATAAATCGCAAATTGTGTGGAACAAATTCTCATCTTCGATGTAGAAATGATAATTAGATTTAAAAGCATAATAATTGTGCATAATTATAGAAAATAGTGAATAAATTAATGACAATAAGGATAATAACTGTCCCAAAGAAGCATCTTTGGTAAAATATATTTGCATCAGTTATGTTCAACTCGTTCGAGTGTAATCGGACACGTTAAGACCAATCACTGCAGAAATACCCATTTGAAAATATTCTACACTTTGATTTGCCTAAATAAGCATTTTGTGTTGGGCTATGAGTGGCATAGATCGTTTCGGCAGCGTGGTCAACTGAGTTAGTTTTGGCAGAAGATATATTTCAACGATACAGAAACGCCTGCTCCCTCTTAGCCCCCAACAAAATTTGCATGTACAGGAACTGAGGTGGTGATTTTTTTACTCCTGGGACTAGTTCTGAAGCGATAGGCCTTATCACGTCCAGTTACACTCGAACATTTCAAGCATGACTGTACACGAATATACAGAAATAGAAAAATATATCAAACTATCATCAGTTAAAACTCCTTCGGCAGGTTACTTGATCTGAAACCACGTTTTAAGTGGGGATCAAACATTTTACGAAAGGGATTTAAAAAATTTACGAATGCACAAAATCTCTTATATAATAACTTTGGGGATATTTCCTTATATTAGTGCCCGATGTTAAGTTTTTAAATGTCCCGTGCTGCTTCGTCAGTGATAAATGTGGCAAAAAAATAAATGAGATACTTACTCATACCCATGGGTATGAGTAAGTATCTCATTTATGGGTATGTGTAAGTATCTCATTTATTTTTTTGCCACTTTTATCACTGACGAAGGGAGGGTTCTCACGAACTAACCCTGAAATCGGTCCGATATAGTAATAATGGAATTTTTTTAGAAATTTCTGTCGGCTTTTTTTCGAGTAGCGTGCGTATTATGAAAAATTATATGGTAATGGATAATATGTCCAATTTTCGGCATATTTGGCATTAGAAATTTTTTCGTTTGCCCTTATTTATAAGTTTTATATATATATATATATATATATTATATATATATATATATATATATATGTATATATATATATATACAGACACATATACATATATATATATACATATGTGGATATATATACATAAAAATGATATATATTATATATGTATTCTATTTCCTCAATAGGAAGTACGTAGAAGCGTTTCATAATTTTTTGTTAATCAAATAATTGCATTGTTGAATTATTCTTTTAGATCAGTATTTCTCAACGGGGATCTCAGGGGAGAGATTCAGGGAGTCGCTGGCGATGTATCGTGATGATCAAAAATCCGGCCTGCTAAAATTTGGTTAAAGTGATTCAAACTGCAGACTCAACGCAAAATGGTCACGTTTAATTCAAAGCGTTATAAATATTATGAAAACAATTGGCATGTGTTCACAAAGTCCAAACGATTAATACGAAAAAACCATCAGGGCTACATCCCGAAAATTCATTTCTTGATTTTTAAAATTTTTCATGCAATTTACGCATGCTTGCACGCGTGGTGAACACAGTTCATGTCAAACAGCTGACTGAGTAAAGTTGACTATTAAATGCATGGGATAAGGCCTAAACAAACACATTATCGATTTTTGCACTTGCGAAATGAATTTCGGAACAGAAATAGCGCAGTTCAATTTTCATTCGCCTAAACTTTAAGTGACCCATTTTTGGTGGTTCTATGATTTGTTGGCTATGAGGAGATGTGCCGGGAAGTTAAACACACAGACACACAAGTTGAGTTTTATATATATAAATATATATTTCAAAAATGAATAGAAATGGCTTTTCTCATAATTTTCCCAAGTTAATTGAATATTTATATATATATATATATATATATATATAATATATATATATATATATATTATATATATATATATGTATATATACACAGACACATATACATATATATATATACATATGTGGATATATATACATAAAAATGATATATATTATATATGTATTCTATTTCCTCAATAGGAAGTACGTAGAAGCGTTTCATAATTTTTTGTTAATCAAATAATTGCATTGTTGAATTATTCTTTTAGATCAGTATTTCTCAACGGGGATCTCAGGGGAGAGATTCAGGGAGTCGCTGGCGATGTATCGTGATGATCAAAAATCCGGCCTGCTAAAATTTGGTTAAAGTGATTCAAACTGCAGACTCAACGCAAAATGGTCACGTTTAATTCAAAGCGTTATAAATATTATGAAAACAATTGGCATGTGTTCACAAAGTCCAAACGATTAATACGAAAAAACCATCCAGGCTACATCCCGAAAATTTATTTCTTGATTTTTTAAAATTTTTCATGCAATTTACGCATGCTTGCACGCGTGGTGAACACAGTTCATGTCAAACAGCTGACTGAGTAAAGTTCACTATTAAATGCATGGGATAAGGCCTAAACAAACACATTATCGATTTTTGCACTTGCGAAATGAATTTCGGAACAGAAATAGCGCAGTTCAATTTTCATTCGCCTAAACTTTAAGTGACCCATTTTTGGTGGTTCTATGATTTGTTCGCTATGAGGAGATGTGCCGGGAAGTTAAACACACAGACACACAAGTTGAGTTTTATATATATAATATATATTTCAAAAATGAATAGAAATAGCTTTTCTCATAATTTTCCCAAGTTAATTGAATATTTATATATATATATATATATATATATATATATATATATATATATATATACTAAGTAATTAAGGGTTTAGCAACGATTTGCCTCACCACACACCGAGTTTAGAAATAGCAGTCAAAGAGTTATAGCTATTCTTTCTACTAAAAGGGAGATCTCAGTAAATATATATATACACACACACACACACACACACACACACACACACACACACACACACACACACACACACATATATATATATATATATATATATATATATATATATATATATATGTATGTATATATATATATATATGTATGTATGTGTGTGTGTGTGTGTGTGTGTGTCTGTCTGTCTGTCTGTGCGTGTCTGTGTGTGTGTGCATATAAAGAAAGCATGTTTGGGAAAGGGAAAATTATATGGATTATCTATTATAGAATATTGTTTC
Organism: Octopus sinensis; assembly: GCF_006345805.1. Classification (NCBI taxonomy): domain Eukaryota; kingdom Metazoa; phylum Mollusca; class Cephalopoda; order Octopoda; family Octopodidae; genus Octopus; species Octopus sinensis. Next base: position 17,087 of record NW_021835173.1, on the reverse strand, counting down.
TTCAAAATGATTTATAATATACCCTTTATATCTTTTATATTTTATTTTATGATTAAAATAATTCTTTTTGTTGTTAATTTCTTTTATTGACATCATTGAAGAATTATAAGAATATAATTAACAGCTCATACAAAACTCACCAGTTAACGTTTCACTGTTTGGTTCCTTCTCAAGCGTCAGCAAATACATATCAATGAAATCTCTTATGTTTTCAGCATTAAACGTTTCTTTATGTTCTATGATTTTATATTTTACGTAACTTCGGACCTTCTCCTGCTTCCTTATAACCTTTTCTATCTATAACAAGACAGTCAACAACAATAACAGTAACGTATTTGCCGAATTAAATGTTTTACAATATAACATTTTTTATCAAATAACACTTAATTCTATGTTTATATCTAGTTGGAGCTGACTTTCTTATTGAGTCAATAAAAATAAACACATTTATTCACCAATCTAACCACTATAAACCAGTTGGTAATAAAATTCTTTATTTCCAAACTACGAACTCCATATAAATTGCACACGGAATTACATTTAATTGTAAGATGAATTATTTATCTTGCATGGAATTGTTTTGAAGTAGGGAGTTATATATTCATATGTACACACACGCACACACACTAATAATAATAATAATAATAATAATAATAATAATATAATAATAATAATAATAATAATAATAATAATATAATAATAATAATAATCCCAGTGTCACTTTGATGGCATGCACTGCTCTCTCACTCAATAATAATAATGATGATGATAGTTCTTTCTGGCTTCAATATGCTTAACTGGAATACCAGTGAAATAATGACACTTGATAGAAAATTCCGCAAGCTACTGACTTGTAATAAGATGCACCATCCAAAGGCAGTAGTGGATCGACTTTACTTTCCCAGAGCTCAGGGAGGACGAGGTTTGATCCAGCTTGAACTGGATAAATGATAATCAGATAAGACAATGTCCGACAAATATGGTGTGTGGGGCATTCGTTTCGCATTCAAATGACTTCGGCCTTTGGAATGTCACCCTTGCTGTATGTGACCGAACATTATCTTCATGGAAGAACACCTTTCGACTTGAGAGTAAAGATAATCATTTTTCTTCTAGCACTGATTTAAGCCGCTCAAGCTGCTCGCAGTAGATCTGTTTTGTTATAATTTGGTTTGGATTTAAAAGTTCAAAGTTTACTAAACCTTTCATATCCAACCAAACTGATGACAACTGATTACGTGTTTAGCTTGAGGTGCCGGAGTTTCTCCTTCCTCTACCCACTCTTTTCGGCGCTTGAAATTTTTATATAGAAACCATTTCTCCTCATCAGTAACTATTCTCTCCAAAAAAAGGTTCATTCGTGAAACGTGACAGCAAAGAAGAGGAAACATTCGCGCTCTGTGCGCGATTAGATTCGCAAAGGTTGTGAGGAAGCCGTTGCCCCAATTCACTGACTTTCCCGATGGCACGCAGGTGTCGATGAATGGTTGACTGACCAGATCCAAGTTATAATGGGATTTTCTTCCACCAGGGTTTGCAGGACGTCCTCATCGAGCTCTACAGATCTTCCAAGATGAGGTTTGTCTTCTAGGCTTCAGTTTCCGGCTCGGAGTTTCTGGAACCACTGTTGACACTGGTTTACGCTTATTGTCCGATCCTCATACACTGCATTAATATCCCTTGCCTTTTCCGTTGCCTTCTTGCCTTTACTGAACTCATAAAGCAAAATATGCCAAATTTGTCCCTTTGTCACTTCCGTTATAGATTCGAAAAAGTAACGGTTAAAATCGAACTGCATTCTTTAAAACTTGCATTAAGAATAAAAATAAGGTAAAATTGCCATCTGCTTTTACAGGTAAAATTACTACCTGCTTTTATAGAAAGTTGATGCAAGCAGTTTCTCCCTTTCGGCTTTGACATTTAGTTTATGCAACTGAAAAATCTGCATTATTTATGGGTTTTTTTTCAATATGTAGACCAATTATAAAAATCTGAAAGACTCTCTCTCTCTCTCTCTCCTCTTCCCACAGTTTAATGAGAGGCGTTTTCAAAATAGTAGGGGTTAACAGTAATATAGATTTGAACTT
>NW_021835173.1:0-10000 GCF_006345805.1 Octopus sinensis | reverse complement strand
TATTATTATTATTATTATTATTATTATTCAGTGAGGGATCAGTGCATGCCATCAAAGTGACACTGGGATAAAATATACGAAGCCCAGTATACCCACCATGACTACCCGTCTGATAAGGGTACACTAGGCACATGCATCACAACCATATGTGCGCGACATAGTGGTCTCATATCAAGATAGTCAGCGCATGACCTTGCAGGTGGGTCCCATCCGGCTCAAAAGGTCCTTGAAGAAAGGTTGTTTGAGGATGTTGAACGAAATACCCATGTTTCCAAAGGGGAATTATCCAAACCCCAAAGAATTCCTCTCAACACACGGCTATGGTGCTCCCCCACGACTTCTACAGTTATCATCATCATCATCATCATCATGATTTCATTATGATTTCATGAGTAGTTCGTTGGGTTCCCACGAGAGTTGATATTGAGATCCCATTTCTCTCTTCCACTCTCTTTATGTATATACACGTACACTTGTATGTACATACACATATATATAAATAACTTGCTCGCATTGTGTCGCCTCCATAACCACTGTGATTACCTTTACCACCGAGAAATTCTTCTTCTTCTATAAGGGTGGAAGCTATACAGAAGCGATTGAGAGTGGATTAAAACGTTCTCCGGCACTGCTCCGGCCCATTACGTTCTGAATTCAAATTTTGATTTAAAATCGCGAAAGTAGTAAGTCGATTAAATTGACACCGGTGTTCAACTGGTAGTTATTTTATGGAACCCGAAAGAATGAAAGGAAAATCGGCCCCAGCGGCATTTGAAATCTAAGTTCAAATATTGGTGTGTCAATTGGTGCCGCAGAATAATTGCAGTCCAAGATATATGAATATCTATTTGTCTGTTTGTCTGTCTATCTGTCTGTCTACCTACATATGAACACATGAATACATTAATTAAAGTAAATTAATGACTTACCTTTGTTTTGGAATACTTTATCTAAAACATAGAGTGAACTCCTTCCATTCAGATGTTGTCCTTTCTTTACTAGTCCTTCCAAAATCGTTTCAGTTTTACATACAAACACGTAGTTATATGGACCAATTTTGAGTTTAAAAATATCGCCATATTGTTTTTTGAGCTCTTTCAACATTGAATAAAATTCGGTAATGGAAAGGACCTGAAGTAGATTTCCAATTATTGGAAGAGCTCTAGGACCCGGTGGTAAATTGTAGTTAGATTTTGGTAGCGCCATAAACCATCGCATAACCAGTAAAATAACTAATCCAAATAACAAACTTTGGACACTAACATTCTCTATAAAATATAATGGTGAAAAATCCATAGTAGCGGTTATTGTTGCAATAATGTTGTCTTAAGTACAACTGATTATGTTTTTCTCAACCAAGGTTTCTTAAACAAATGCCGTTAAACTCCAGAATGTAATTTTACACGTCTATTAAAAAGGTTATCTTTAGTAATGCATATATTATGTTACAGCTGTACCCAACCCGATAATAACCTTAAGTTAACTAATGCTTATGTTTGCATTACTGATAACAGCACATTATATGTATTTAATTAGATCGCTATAAAAATATTGTATTGAATCCAAAACAATATTTTGTAACTTATTTGTTTTATTCGTCGATTTACAACAAAAGCTGCCTAATTTTCGAAGTAGAATCCATTGTGTTGCAGCGTCTGATGCCACTTTTCTGTCAGTTCTTCGATCGAACGCTGATACCAGTTCTTGTCCTTCGAGGTGAAGAACTTCACTGGGGTTTCCACCTCCTCTCTGTTGATGAAGCATCGCAAGCGCAGGAAGTAGGACCATGTATCAGAACAATAATAATCCGAGGGAGCTGAGTTCAGACTATATACTGGGCGTGGCACCAGTTCGATTCCCTCAAATTCCTGGAGTTTACTCTGGGTCGTTCGAGCGGTATGAGCTCTTGCTGCGCCGGGCGAAATGCGTAGCCGTATTTCATCGGCCGTTACGTTCTGAGTTCAAATTCCGCCGAGGTCGACTTTGCATTTCATCCTTTCGAGGTCGATAAATTAAGTATCAGTTACGCACTGGGGTCAATGTAATCGACTTAATCCGTTTGTCCCCACTGTGTTTAGCCCCTTGTGGGTAGCCCCTGGTGGGTAGTAAAGAAATAGTTATGAGTTCTTGCGTTGTTTTACTGCAGATAAAATCGCTTTCTGTTAAGCAATGCCAGGTATTTTGCCGTACAATGGCATACACCTGTTCAAATTGTTCGGAGTATGTATGTATGTACGTATGTATGTATGTACGTATGTATGTATGTATGTATGTATGTATGTATGTATGTATGTATGTATGTATGTACGTACGTACGTATGTATGTATGTATGATTGTATATATGTATGTATGTATGTATGAATGTATGTATGTATGTTTGCTTGTATGTATGTATGCATGTGTGTATGTATGTATGCATGTATGTATGTATGTATGTATGTATGCATGCATGCATGCATGTATGTATGTATGTATGTATGCATGTATGTATGTATGTATGTATGTATGTATGTATGTATGTATGTATGTATGTGTGTATGTATGTATGTATGTATGTATGTACGTACGTACGTATGTATGTATGTATGCATGTATATACGTATGTTTGTATGCATGTACGTATGTATGTATGTATGTATGTATGTATGTATGTATGTATGTATGTATGTATGTATGTATGTATGTATGTGCAGGTTTCTCGCACTCTAGGACACTTTTACACCAACACCCTAAGAACATTATCCTCTAAGTTTAGACAAACATACAGACCAATGCAATAATTTTTTTAGCCAAATTAATGCCAAGTGCAAAACAACTGCTGGTTTCCAACTGAATCTTCGGATATGACCACGAATCTACAACCAAAGATGATCAGATTAGACAGTGGAGAAAATAATATGATATATCCAGATTGCCGTGTTGCATTCTATTCGTACCTAGTCGCAAACTGCACTGCACTCTCCTACATGCAATGTAGTTTTCAACTAGGTACGAGCCTGGTGTAACTGAAATATTGGCTCACTGAAGCTCAGAGAGACGAATCACGGTGTGTAGCCTGTACGGATAGGATGTAACATTATTAACTTGGTTTAAACTCCGCAGTCACTGTACTATGTTCAGGTGAATCTGTCTGAAATATGAGCAGGACGATGAAACTGTCCTACCCTCACTCGTTCAACGCCCGATATTGTGAACACGTGGATTTATGCTGGACAGCTGTTTTGTATGTAAGACGTATCTAGTTACTTGAAAAATAAACTAACCACGGGTGTAGCCTGTACTTGATCGCTTACCCTGCAAGATATACTAGCCAAATTTCTTTCACGTCAGGCAACGGCTGTCATCTTAGAAACGGGCATATTGAGTAGTGTAGGCCTAGAAACTTTAGGGTTACATGATCAAATGTTAGATATTGTGGTAACGGCTGAAAAACTGGAACGACCCGAGACCAAACAGCATGAAAATAAGCTGCAGTTATCAAATAAATTGCTGAAAATTACAAGAAATATATCCTAAAAGATAACATGGACACGTGGGATAGAAGTAGTTTCAAATTCTAGAATTGGGTACCTGGATCCAACGACACGTATCAATACCCGTGAGGAGGTACAAACCGCCAAGTTTTCAGATGGTTATCTAGTACATAGGATTCTCCTTCCAGATATACTGAATCTAACAAATAAATCAGGTCAGACATACCTGTGGCTTGAGATATAAAACAGTGACTCAACCGTGAGAAACTTATCTTAAAATCAAGTTGTCTTCTTCAATGCATTTAATACTGAATAACACTGGGAAAACAGGTTTTTTTCTGTAAAACGCACGCACACACGCACACACACACACACACACACACGTGTATTTATGCATGCATGTATATATGTATGTATGTATGTATGTATGTATGTATGTATGTATGTATTTATCTATCTATCTATCTATCAACGTATCCGTGTAGGCGTGGATATATTGGCAAAGGTGTGGCCATAAAGGCGCAGGCGTGGCCATAAAGGCGCAGGCGTGGCCATAAAGGCGCAGGCGTGGCTATATAGGTGAAGCTGTGGCTGTGTGGTTAAGAAGCTTGCTTCCCAACCATGTGGTCCTGGGTTCAACCCATTGCGTGGCATCTTCAAAATATTCTTCTCTACTCTAGACACAAGGCCCGAAATTTTTGGGGAGCGGGCCAGCCGATTAGATCGACCCTAGTGCGCAACTGGTACTTAATTTTCGACCCCGAAAAGATGAAAGGCAAAGTCGTTCTCGACGGAATTTGAACTCCGAACGTAAAGATAGACGAAATACCCAGGCCGATCAAGGTCTTGTGAGTGGATTTGGTACAGGGAAACTGAAAGAAGCCATCAAATCTGATCTATAAAACTATCTAGCCTTTGAAAATGAGATCGCAACAGGTTATATTGAGGGCTGCCATCAACTTAATGATGATTGAACCAAAGCTCTAGATTGATCCCACAGAATGAGAACTCCCTCGGAAATCAGGTTTTATTACTGACCTTCCTTGAATTGTACCACATGTGGTGGATGTTGTCGTGAACTGTTCTTAGTTAGTTAGTTAGTTAATTTGGCTCAAAAGCAAATAGCAAGGCCATGTAGGGGGACATGGAGTTAAGTACAGGGTGGTGTTCATGTAAAGAGTTCAGGCCACTTGAGGTCCAGGGAGGCTTTGAACAAAGCTGTCGTCGGCATCTTCACCATCTCGTCTGGCAGTTTGTTCCACGGATCCGCAACCCGGACGGAGAAAGCTCCTCTCCTTCGATTGAGATGAAATCGTCGCAGGTAGAGCTTTTCGGAATGACCCCGCAGCCGACGCTCTGGAGCAGGAGTGAAGAACAGCTCTTTCAAGAGGTTACACTTTCCGCTTATGATGTTGTGGGCGAGAATGAGATCACCACGGCGGCGGCGTTTTTCAAGAGAATAAAGGTCGAGCGTCCTCAGCCTTTCTTCGTAGGACAAATTTTTGAGACCATGAACCATGCGGGTAGCCAGCTTCTGGACTCTTCGAGATGCTGTATGTCTTTGAGGAGATAAGGAGAAGAGGCTTGAATCCCATACTCCAATATGGGTCTCACCAGCGTGACATAGAGTGGTAGGAATATGGCTGCTGTGAGCATTCCGAATGACCGTCGAATCAAGAACAGAATTCCGCGTGCTTTGTTGGCAGCATGGACGCACTGGGCCGAAGGCGAAAAGGAGGAATCCACCAAGATACCCAGGTCCTTTACCTGATCGGTCCTCTCCAGCAGCAGACGACCCGGCTCGAAATCAAGTTGAGTTGCAGGAGGAGAGCCAACAGGCAGATGACAGCACTTTGACACGTTCAGACACAGGTCCCAATCGTTCTGTCAGGAATCATGCTACGGTGCGTACCCGACCCCGCTGCACGACCAACAGCAAGCACCAATCTTTCACAATGCCCACCTAAGAATTGCATACACCAACATCTCCACCCAACTAACCAGCATCACTTGCATGCATGCACTCACACACACACACATAAACACACACACAGACACACACACACACGCACGCACGCACGCACACAAGCGCGCGCACGAACACACACACACATACACGCACGCACACATACACACACGCATGCACACACACATACACGCATGCACACACACACGCACGCACACACGCACACATACGCACATTCACATCGGATTTTCAAGGCTGGAGACACAAGGTTCTCGCCTGAAAGGTTTAACTATTTGTCCCAGAGTCAATTGCCAAACGCCACAGATATTCATTTCCAACAGAATGTGCTTGTGCAGAATAAAACGAAATCCCTTATTGTAAATCACAACGCACCGCCTGGTCTCTGAATTAAACCCACGATCGTGAACCCAACACGCTAAACAATCACCACCACTAGGCCATTCGCCTTCACCACAAATGCATATGTATACTTAAACACACACAAGTTTTCATGCAGTAGACGTCACTAAATATTTTGAAGTGTTAAGGCGGCGAGCTGGCAGAATCGTTAGCACGCCGGGCGAAATGCTTAGCAGTATTTCGTCTGCCGCTACGTTCTGAGTTCAAATTACGCCGAGGTCGACTTTGCCTTTCATCCTTTCGGGGTCGATTAAATAAGTACAAGTTACGCACTGGAGTCGATATAATCGACTTAATTCCTTTGTCTGTCTTTGTTTGTCCACTCTATGTTTAGCCCCTTGTGGGTAGTAAACAAATAGGTATTTTGTCTCTTTATGCTCGGACTTCAAATTTCGCCGAGGACGACTTTGCCTTTCATCCTTTCGGGGTCGATTAAGTATGTACCAGTTGCGCACTAGGGTCGATCTAATCGACTGGCCCGCTCCCCAAAAATTTCGGGCCATGTGCCTAGAGTAGAAAAGAATATTTTGAAGTGTTAAGGTCACTGTGCGTTCATTCACAAACATTATATATATATATATATATTATATATATAGTGTAATAAATAAAATATATGCATACATACATACATATATGTACCTACCTACATCTACATGTATATATACATACATATATAAATATATATACGTGAGTACAGGACACCACAAATAGACGCAGAACTCAACGAGAACGAAAACGTAAAAACAAGCATGGAACGAACCTTTCGATTCGTTCCGTTTCGTTTTGTTTCTCTTCTTCTCCCCAGTACAGTTTATAATATATATATATATTTATATTATATATATATATATATATATATATATATATATGTGTGTGTGTGTGTGTGTGTGGTGTGTTTAAGTAGTTGAATGAATTATCCTAGTATGGATAATTCGGTTAACCGATACCCGGGTAGCAATTTACGTCAGAAAGCACGGTTGAAGCTACATGCCAAGGGCAGAAATCACGTGCTTACGTGTGGAAATTTGTGTTTTTTTACTATAGATAAATGAAAGAATGGAGTCGAATGACGATTTAACAAATTCCTTTATTCTCGACATATGTTTCGAAGACTGCATATTCTTAATTCCGAAGGAATAAGGTGCATTATGCCGCCTTCTCATCAGGAAGAGACAGGAACTTATGTCAGCATCATGACGAACAAAAACTTTTGATGACTGCCCACACGGAGTCCATAGTGATAATGAGTGTTTCTTTAAAATATTCCGTTATAAGCAGTGACGTCAAAATTGGTTGGATGGAGAAGATTCTAAAGAGTTCAAAAATGGTTGGAAGGGGAAAGTTCTAAGAATAGGGGGGTGACAGAGTGCAAGTCGTATGTATGGTGATGCGTTGTTGTTTGCTTTTGCCAATGAGATTGAGTGCATATGTGTGTGTATGTATGTAACTGCATTCGTGTCTATGTGTGTGTATGTGTGTGCGTGATTGTTTGTGTGGGGGGATAAATGCCAAATACATCTAGTGGTGAAGTGACAGGTTTGTGTCTGTGTGTTTGATTGTGCTTACGATAGAGAGATGGAGAGAGAGGGGGGAGAGGTAGAGAGACAAAGGTAGAAACATACCCTAACGAATTTGGTAGTAGGCTTTCAAGTAACGGAGTATAAAAAATTTGTCTATGGTGTTGTAGAATTGGAACCAAATTATTAAATTCAAGGAGGTTATCTATATTAATCATCATTCATATGAGTGGAAGGTGTGTTTCTGCCAGTGCATGCACCTATAGGATTTTTCTACCATTGTGTTTACTAAAGGGAATTTGGCGAAAAGTATATAGAAAAGCTCGGAATTACAGACGGCACAATATTTTCTGCCCTTATCAAAAGGAAAGGATACAGACGATATGGACCATTCCAGCTTGAAAGTTATATTGCTGTCCTTAAGCCAAACTAATTTACTTAGTCCTGTACTTTGTTGTTTCCTCTCTTATCTCGGAAAGTTGAATAATGATTGGAAACCTCTGGGATAATTTAGAAGTAGTCGCCCCAACATAGAAGAAGACACCGGTACCGGAAGAAACCTTACACTGGTAAACGGAATTTCTAATTTTGGAATTACTGGACAAGAACTTTAATCTGTTAGAGTTTACCTCCGAGACTAAGACGGAGTTTTTATTGTTATGGTTGCTGTTAATATAACTGCTAGCACTGACCACTATACTATTTGTATTATTGTTATTATTATTATTAATTGTACTATCGCCGGTAATATCCCTGACTATAGAAATGCTGCCGTTGTTATCATCAATACTACCACTGTTATTAGAAATGTTGTCGTTGTTACCACTAACACTACCACTTTAAAATCCTATTATTTAATGTTACCAAAACTATTATTATTATTATTACTTTTACTAACTGTTTATTGACCAACGACTGTTAATGCCAACGCTGTTATGAGGTTGCTATTATCAAACTATTTCATTTATTATTGTAGTTGGTTGGAATTGGTAAGAATAGTGTTGTAACTCCCGGGTGAAGAATCCTTGTTTGCAGCTTGTTTATTATGGGAGGCAATAATTTGCGATAGATTTCTAAGTGTTAGAGAATGCAATCCTTAATAAAGGAATTTTGTTAAATCGACATTCGCACTCCATTCTTTCATTATTTATAGATATATATATATATATATATAATATACATATATATATAATATAATCATAGATATATATATGTGTGTGGTGTGTGGTGTGTGTGTGTGTGTATGTATATATGTATGTATGTATTAGATGTATGTATGCATGTATTATGTATGTATGTATGTATGTATGTATGTATGTATGCATTTATGTATGTATGCATGTATGTATTATGTATGTATGCATGTATTATGTATGCATGTATGTATGTATGTATGTACGTATGTATGTATGTATGTATGTATGTACGTTTGTATGTATGTATGTATGTATGTATGTATGCATGCATGTATGTATGTATGTATGTATGTATGTATGTATGTATGTATGTATGTGTGTATGTATGTATATATGTATATATGTATATATGTATATATGTATGTATGTATGTATGTATATATGTATATATGTATGTATGTATGTATGTATATATGTATGTATATATGTATATATGTATGTATGTGTGTATGTGTGTATGTATGTGTGTATGTATGTGTGTATGTATGTATGTATGTATGTGTGTATGTGTATAAAAATATATATTATTTGTTATTTATGTTTTGGTTTATGACTATCACTGTTTGACTTGCATAATAATGGTTTTATATATATATATATATATATATACATGCATACATGCATACATAAATACATTCATACATACGTACGTGTATAAATACATAAATATATACGTGAACACACTCATGTATGTATACACACGTACGCATTGTGTGTGTGCGCGCGCGCGTGTTTTGGTGACTGCTTCATCTTCACAGATAATTGCTGTCTCCTTGTGCTTCCTCCGTGTCATTGACATTTCTGACGTTCTGTCCATGACCTCTCGGATAACTATTCAGTTCCGCAGCCGGTCTGTATGGTTTGAAGTACGGATGACTGACGAAAGTTATAGCTTTCTGTGTGCTTCCAACTGGTAAGGTCTGCATACTCCGCCATTCATGCATCTCCTTAAGACTTTAAGTGGATGGAATAACAAATGTGATCATAATTAAACAGACATCTGCACATCATTCGGTTATAGTGACAAACGCTTGTACAACACGAGTACCACTCTCTGGGACTCTGTGATTAGTACCAAGCGACTGACCAAAGAATGACCAGTAATCACGTGAAACCGCAAGTTTTATATCAGAGCGTCTCTCTCCTAGAAAGATGATATGGCAATAGCTACGGGCCCCACATTCCCGCCAGCCCTACTGTGCACCCAGCCACTAACCAAGATATTTCCTTATTTCTTTATTGCCCACAAGGGGCTAAACATAGAGGAGACAAACAAGGACAGACAAAGGGATTAAGTTGATTACATCAACCCCAGTGTGTAACTGGTACTTTTATTTATCGACCCCGAAAGGATGAAAAGTAAAGTCGACCTCGCGGAATTTGAACTCAGGACGTAAAGACAGATGAAATACCTATTTCTTACTACC
>NW_021835172.1:35000-42326 GCF_006345805.1 Octopus sinensis | reverse complement strand
GGATGATGAGAAAGTGACGATGGTGGTGTTGAAGATGGCAAACTGCAGGCGGCGAACTGGCAGAATCGTTAGCACGCCGGGCGAAATGCTTAGCGAAAATTTCGTCTGCCGTTACGTTCTGAGTTTAAATTCCGCCGAGATCGACTTTGCCTTTCATCCTTTCGGGGTCGATAAATTAAGTACCAGTTACGCACTGGGGTCGATGTAAACGACTTAATCCCTTTGTCTGTCCTTGTTTATCTCTCTATGTTTATCCCCTTGTGGGCAATATAGAAATAGGTGAAGATGATGTCAATGATGACGGTAATGGCAGTGAAGTTTTTTACATGATTATCAAAATATTTTCATATTTTCTGCATGTAGGTTCTTGCAATTTATTTGGAGCAGTAATACTGATTTCGAAATTTGGCACAAGGCCAGTAATTTTTAGGGAGGGGTTAAGTTGATTAGATCTACCCCAGTGTTCTTATTCTGGTACTTATTCAATTGACCTCCAAAAGGATGAAAGGTGAATTCGACCTCAGCGAAATTTGAACTCAAAAGGTACAGACGGATGAAAGGCCGCTAAGCATTTTGCCCGGCATGCAAACGATTTTGCCATTTAGCAGTAATATTACAAAATATTTAGAACAGTAATATCGGTTTAAAATTTTGACACGAGGCCAGCAAATTCGGGTGAAGGGGAAAATCGATTACATCGACCCCAGCACTCAACTGATACTTATTTTAATTTGGAGTTGTAATATTACCAAATCTATAAGGCGGTGAACTAGCAGAAACGTTAGCACGCCGGGCGAAATGCTTAGCGGTATTTCGTCTGCCGCTACGTTCTGAGTTCAAATTCCGCCGAGGTCGACTTTGCCTTTCATCCTTTCGAGGTTGATAAATTAAGTACCAGTTACGCACTGGGGTCGATGTAATCGGCTTAATCCGTTTGTCTGTCCTTGTTTGTCCCCTCTGTGTTTAGCCCCTTGTGGGTAGTAAAGAAATAGGTATTTCGTCTGTCTTTACGTTCTGAGTTCAAATTCCACCGAGGTTGACTTCGTCTATCATCCTTTAGGGGTCGATAAATTAAATACCAATTGCGTTCTGTTGTCGACCTAATCGACTGGCTCCCTCTCCCCAAATTTAGGGCCTTGTGCCTAGTGTAGGAAATAATATTTATATCAAAGATAAGGCGACGAGCTGGCAGAAACGTTAGCACGCCGGGCGAAATGCTTAGCGGTATTTCGTCTGCCGCTACGTTCTGAGTTCAAATTCCGTTTATCTGTCTATGTTTGTCCTCTCTGTGTTTAGCCCCTTGTGGGTAGTAACGAAATAGGTATTTCGTCTGCCGCTACGTTCTGAGTTCAAATTCCGCCGAGGTTTATTTCGCCTTTCATCCTTTCGGGGTCGATAAATTAAATACCAGTGGCGTACTGGAATCGATCTTATCGACTGGCCCCTTCCCCCCAAATTTCGGGCCTTGTGCCTAGAGTAGAAAAGAATATTACCAAATCTATTAAGGCGGAGAGCTGGCAGAATTATTAGAACGCCGGGTGATATTCTTAGTGGCATTTCATCTGTCTTTATATTCTGAGTTCAAACTCTACCGAGGTCAACTTTGTCTTTCATCCTTTTGGAATTGATAAGATAAGTACCGATTAAACTCTGGGGTTGATGTATATGTCTTTCTGTTAGTGCCCTCAATACTTGATACAGGTGTTTTCACCACCCCACTCGTACATATACATTTGTGATATTGCATGTGTTATTGTTACCATGATTACTGTTATAAATGTCTTATCTTGACATCTTTAGGCTGAGTTTTGCTGCAGCAAGGGAGGGTCATCTCCCACAGGTTCTCTCCTATCTTCACATCAGGAAGAAAACTCCTGTCATCTCCCTTATATTCTTAGTAAGTCAAGTATATGATACTTCTGCATTCTTATATTTTCTGTTGTGTTGTTAAATTATATGTGCATATACATACATATATACACATACACATAGACATATCCATACATAGACACATGCATGCATACATACATATGTGCGTGTTATATATATATATATATATATATATATATAATACAAAAACGGGACAAGAACGCAATACATCCAGACAGTTAGGTGATACAAAACAGGGGACAACAAAACATCCAGACATATGATACAAAGAAAACAAGGAAGAGTCATTCGGAGTTTTCTTTCCCCAGGCGAGTTCCAGATTATACTCGAGATTGCTCCAATCTGGCCAGCACCAAGGAAAAAACTAAACTAAGAGCATTATATATATATATATATATATTATATATATATATATTATATATACACACACACAGAAGGATATTGAAGTACAACTTCAATGAACTGAGCTGTCGTTCTAAACACAACTTACTATAAAAATACACACGGTAGATGCGATAATGTCAAAACTTTCTAACCACTTTATTATTAACATTATTATTATTATTAACATTACAATGTTAGTGACGCTTATTCAATTTAAATTGTATGATGGACTTTCCCGTTAGAGACGATGAATGTGCGTTCAGCCTTTGCCGAATGACCTGCACAAATGATTCGTTTATAGTGATCAAATGCTCGTGCCGCACATTGCCTCACTCTATCCATCAAAGCAAAGTTGTCTGAACAGGTGCACAGTATACCACGCATCAGGTGTTGAAATGTTGAAATACTCGAAATGAGGAGTAGATATACAGCTGACAACTGATGAAGGCTCATTTCTTTTTGTTTACTTGTCCTGTTTTCCATTTTTCTCTTTACGTATTTCACTTGTTTTTCCTTCGTTGTTTTACGTATTTAATATTATTTGCACCGTTGGTGACGTCCTGTACGCATATAATGTATGTGTATATTATATATATATATATATATATATATATATATATATATATATATATATATATATATATATATTACGTATATAAAAAATAGGGTTCAGTAAAATAATTTACTTTACCACACACCGGACATTTTAGAAATAGCATCCAAAAAATCTTAGCTATTTCTTCTACTGTAAGAAAAATCTCCCAGACAATGCATACTCAAAAATAACTCACACAGGTATAGAGGGAAAAATAACGAAAGATCACACGTATATAAGATTACCTGAGAACGGCCCGTTTCTGGATTAGTTGAATATAAAGATCAACATTTCCTTCGTCAGCTCAAAGATTTCTTTTGATTTGGATCAACCATGTGGTTGATATTAAATAACTATATTTTGCTTTTAGTTTTAGATCTCTTTATTGAAGTAGGAGATGCCATATCCGGACTCTGTTTCAAACATCCCCGTGGGAGCCACCGAGGGAACCTCAATTCTCCCCCGAATCTCAAATCTCTCTAATGACTTTTCAAAAAAAACTATAAGAGAAAAAACATATAAACTATATCAGGAAAAAAAAAGACACATAAAAAAAAGCAAAATTGAACAGCCTGGCCATGGCTGGAGCTCCTTTCTTTTATGCCTGTTCTAAACAATTATAACATCCCACTGTACTAAAACTGTCCCGACACTGTGAATTCTTTGCTTTATTTTCAGGCTACAATGGCTTTAATCATGATAATACCAGGAGAAATATCTTCACTAATTGATTTCTTCAGTTTTACTGCCTGGCTTTTCTATGGACTGGCTTTCTTGTCGCTTATAGTAATGAGGTTTACAAAGAAAAACGAGCCCAGACCTTTCAAGGTAAGTAGACACACACACACACACACACCACACCCACGCCCACACACACGCACCCTCCACACACACGGATATATTTCTTGTTACCAACCCTCACCTGGTTTGAAGCAAGGTAATATTTCCCTATGGGCAGATATGTTTCCACATAACATTGGGAATGAATAACACTGCTTGTATGACGGTGATGCTCGCTTACAGATATCACATGGTGTCAAGATGAGGAGACGCACACACACACACACACACACACACACACACACACACACACACACACACACACACACATGCATGCATACATACGGAAACGATGAGAATGTTTGCATACATTGGTGCTGTGCCTAAAGCTAGAATAACAAAAGAGAACTTCTGTAGACTCAGGAAACTCTGGAATATGTCTGCATTTAACAAGACCAAATCTCACAATGCTATTGCAGTACCGGTGCAAGTGCCAATATTTGGGACATTGGACTAGACACTTGACGAGATACGCAGCCTGGACATTAAAACCAGAAAGATACTGGCCACCACTGGCAATTTCCACATTAACAGAGACAACAATAGGATTTATGTGAGATGAAGTGATGGTGGCAGAGGCAGAAGGTCAGTGAAAACAGCCTTTGAATGTCACATTGCATCACTTAGACAATACCTGCTGAGCAGTAAAGAAGGAACTGAGCACATACATACAAATATATACATACATACAAATATATACATACATACAAATATATACAGACATACAAATATATACATACATACAAATATATACAGACATACAAATATATACAGACATGACGAGCTTCTTTCAGTCTCTGATTGAACTTGGTAAAACTCACAAGGATTTGGTCATCCTGGATTGGCAGTAGAAGATACGTTCCTTGAATGCCATGCAGTGGGATTGAACCTGAGACCACGTTTGTTGAGAAGTTTCTTAACCAGACAGCCACATCTGTGTCTCGTGGTTACAAAGCAAACTCCTTAATCGTTAAATCATGTTGTGTCCCTGTGAAGGAACGTGGTTTAGTGGTTAGCGTATTTGGCTCACAATCGTAAGGTTGTAAGTTCGATTCCCGGCAGCGCTATGTGTCCTTAAGCAAGACCCTTTATTTCACATTGCCCCAGTCCACTCAGCTGGCTAGAAATAAGTAATATCTGTATTTCAAATGGGCCAGCCTTGTCACATTCTTTGTCATGCTGAATCTCTCTGAGAACTACGTTAAGAGTACGCATGTCTGTGGAGTACTCATCCACTTGCACGTGCAATTTCATGTGCAGCCTCTTCCATTGATTGGATCAACTGGAACACTCACCATCATAACCGATGGAGCAACGGTAAGCAAGCTGTGTCCCTGCGTGTCGTTGCTTTTCTGTTTATAGATTGCATTTTCAGAACACATGGTAGACATCTTTTTATTTAATTTTTTCTGAAATGGATTTTGTTATTAGACGTGGCCATGCTGGGGCACTGCCTTGAAGAATTTTTAGTTGAATGAACCAACCCCAGTACGTTTTTTAAACCTGATATTTATTTTATCAATTTCTTTTGCTGAACTGTTAAGTTATGGGAATATAAACACCAACAAATTCTGACACAAAGACACACACACACACTTGACAACCAGTGTTGGTGTGTTTACATCCCTGTTACTCATTGGTCTGGCAAAAGTGACTGAAAGAATATGTACGAGGCTTTAAAAATAAGTAGTGGGGTTGAGTCATTCAACTAAAGTTTTTCGAGGCAGAGCCCCAGCATGGCCAGAGTCTAATCACTGAAACAAGTACAAGATAAAAAAATAAAGAGATTATAATCCTTATTAACCCTTTGGCATTTAAACCGGTCATATCCGGACATATCCAGACCAAATATCTTGTTTTATGCTCAAACCAGCCAAATCTGGCTTCTCACACCTACCCAACAATGTCATTCCAAAAGTAAACAATCACATCATCAAAATCTCAAAGCTACAAGATAATTCATTATTAATTCAAAACAATTTGAATGAATAAGAATTACGCTTGGCAGAAGGATCTGAATGCTAAAACGTTAAACATTTTGATTGCTAATCCCTTTTGTTTTCAATGAAACCAAGATTAATTTTAAGAATTTCTTCTTTATCTTCTTTTAAGGTTTTCATCCTAGTACCAATTGTAATGCTCATTATCTCCATATATCTGGTGGTAGCACCAATTGTACAAAATCCCGATGTCCGTTTTCTCTACGCCTTTCTTTTAATCGCTGGAGGAACTATTTTCTATTTCATTTTCGTCCACTTCAAATTCCAGCTGCCATGCATGAGTAAGTGCGCCTTTTTTTATCTATCTTTTCTCATTCTTTTATTTGTTTGTGAAGGCGCGTGGCTTAGTGGTTAGGGCATTCGGCTCACGATTGTAAGGTCGTGAGTTCAATTCCCGGCGACGAGTTGTGTCCTTGAACAAGACACTTTATTTCACGTTGCTCCAGTTCACTCAGCTGGCAAAAATGAGTTGTACCTGTATTTCAAAGGGCCGGCATTGTCACACTCTGTGTCACGCTGAATCTCCCTGAGACCTACGTTAGCGGTACGCGTGTCTGTGGATTGCTCAGTCACTTGCACGTTAATTTCACGAGCAAAGCTGTTCCGTTGATTGTATCAGCTGGACCCTCGTCGTCGTAACCGACGGAGTGCTCCTATTTGTTTGTGTAGTGCTAGCGTATGCACGCACGCACATTTTCGTTGAGTGATTTAGCATATCATCGTGGCTAATGGTGGAACCTCAAGTCCGCAAAAATTTTTGACTGGAACAGGCATACTATGCAAAGCACAAAACATCAATATCTAGCTTTTGTAGAGGGGCCCCATTGTCATTATTCTAATTGGGCCCCGTGTTTCCTAGTGCCGACTCTGTATGTTATCCCCCACTCTATCCCACCATCATCCACATCTCGAAACATATACTGCAATAACTGGCCAATTGATAATGTCTATACATTAAGTATGATACATAGATGGCTATTTTCTGCCTCAATTGAATATACAAGATTAGAATACTGAATCTTACAAAGGAGCTGACAAACGACTGGGATATGTGGTGCATTGCTGTACTCAAGAAGATACGCCCATCGCAACAGCAATGAGATCTTAGAACCAAGGGGCCACGTAAAAAGCACCCTGGACATTCTGTGGAGTGTTAGAAAGGGCATCCAGCTGTAGAAACCAATCCAAAGCAGACTATGAAATCTGGCTAGGTTTCTTTTAATGTGGCGCCAGCACAGGTACTTTTTACATAATGGCGGCATGGGTGTTTTTAATGTGGTACTGGTAAGGATGCTTTTTTTGCATGGCTCTTGCCAAACTGTCCAACACATGCCAGTATGGAAAATGGATATTCTTTTCGACTCTAAGCACAAGGCCCGAAATTTTTAGGAAGGCGGGGCGGGGGCCAGTCTATTAGATCGACACCAGTACGCAACTGGTACCTAATTTATCGACCCCGAAAGGTTGAAAGGCAAAGTTGACCTCGGTGGAATTTGAACTCAGAACGTAAAGACAGACGAAATATCACTAAGCATTTTACCTGGCTTGCTAACGATTCTGCCAGCTCGCTGCTTTTGAAAATGGATATTAAATGATGATGATGATGATGATGATGAT
>NW_021835172.1:0-30000 GCF_006345805.1 Octopus sinensis | reverse complement strand
CTCTGGTAGCTGAGTGGGAGAGGTTGTTTACATCCATGTAACTTGGCAGTTTGGCTGAAAAGACGATAAAAACAAGAATCCTTCGTGGTGATACCGTGTATGTGTGTGTGTGCACGCACGCCTGCATATGTGTGTGTGCATGTGTATTATATACTCTTTTTCTATTTTACTTGTTTCAGTCATTTGATTGTGGCCAAGCTGGAACACCACCTCTAGTCGAGCAAATCGACCCCAGGACTTATTCTTTGTAAGCCCAGTACTTATTCTATCGGTCTCTTTTGCCGAACCGCTAAGTTACGGGGGACGTAAACACACCAGCATCAGTTGTCAAGTGATGTTGGGGGGACAAACACAGACACACAAACATACACACACACACACACACACAGACGCACGCATATATATATATGTATATATACAACGGGCTTCTCTCAGTTTCCGTCTACCAAATCCACAAGGCTTTGGTCGGCTCGAGGCTATAGTAGAAGACACTTGCCCAAGGTGCCACGCAGTGGGACTGAACCCGAGACCATGTGGTTCGTAAGCAAGCTACTTACCACACAGCCACTCCTATATATTATACTTATACAAGAATGTTGTTGACAGTGACTTTGAAGTTGCGGCCATTTAATCCATCGTCGGACTGTAATGCATTTGAAGTTGGTTATGCCTTTGTACAGTCTTTGTTAAGTTATAAATCATCTTCGAGTGTGTGGGTTTGTGTAGGGTGATAATTAGGTTTTTATAGAATTGTGTTTTGGAAATTTTTTTATTAATTAAATTTTGGGGTCATGTTATTGTTTAGAATTTATTAATGCACAGAGAACTTTGTAAATAATCCCGTAGGTGTTTCTCTTTTGTTGAGTGAACAGGAGTTGTGATAGTAGTTTTGTTGCTTTTAATATTATTGGATTTCAGCCTTTTGCTTTGATAATATAAAGGTCAAAGGTACAATGTCCAGTATTTAAGCCCTTAGTAATTGGGTGTGTTCAGTGACTCGGGAATAAAATTCGCTTAGGTCGTGCAAACTCAGGTCCAAAATTTTTTACCCGAAAGTGGATTTTTTTCAACGTTAATATTAAAATAAATGTAGGTAAAATCCTTTCTCCACCTTTCTACCATTGGCACAAGGCCTGAAATTTGGGGATACTCGATCACATCGACTTCAGTACTTAACTGGTACTTAATTTATTGATGAACGGCAAAGTCGACCTCACCGGAATTTGAACTCAGAAGGTAAAGACAGACGAAATACTGCTAAGCATTTTGCCTGACGTGCTAACGATTCTGCCAGTTTTTAATTTATGTAAAAATTTGATAGCAGAATATATGTGGTCTCATCCCATGCTTCAGGATTTTCAATGATGTCTTCAAAAAATTATCTGAAAATTATAGTTCTCTTTTATAGTAAGAACGAGACATGAGGAGTAGTTCCATCTAATTCCCGTAGCTTTGGAAAATCTTTTTTTTAACTATGTTATTTAACGCATTAGCCCTTTTAGGTGACTTTGTAAAAAATGTACCCAGTCCATTTATGGTAGAAAAAAAAAATCTTTCCTCCCACATCATTCTGTCCATTTGTTTCCGTTCGCTTTGCTTTTTTTCTCATTCCATCACAATCAACATCGTCATAAGTACATTTTATTCTGCAGCAGGTTCACAGGGAGTAGAAATTTCCTGATTAGTTAGTCTTTGATGTGATCTCAAACACATTAAATGCCTTTTGTTGAACACACTCATACCAAAAGTACACGCACACACACACACACACACACACACACACACACACTTATACTGTGAGGATTGTATGGAGAGTTATGCAAAACTAGGCATAACTTTGTTAATTAGCTGGCACAGGATGTTTCAGCTAAAGCACGCTGAGGGAAGCCACTTCGGACAGATTGCCACAATCTTGGCGATAACTGCCCAGAGGCTTACACAAGGTTTTCAAAAAATTTTCATTGTTCTCGACACAAACAAGTAGATCTTATGCCATTGATATTCGAGTGTCTTGACATTCGATCTCTATAATAACTCTTTTTTCCAGTCCTCTTTCATTGTAGGCAAATAATGGCTTCCAAGTAGAAGCGATGTGCTGTCGTTAAGTTCTTGACGAAGGATGGATGCAGACTATTCGATATCCAAAGTAGGCAATAGGATATTTTACGGAAATATCATTATTGAGATGAGCAATGTGCACATGAAATTTTAAAAAGGGGAAACTAGCATTGAAGACAAACCACGCACTGGGATATCATCAACTGTGACCACTGATATGAACTGCCAGTTAATTCGTGCGGACAGACGAGTAACAACCTGTGAGTTGGCTGTACAGTGGTCACAATGCCTTATACGTGGTCTGATCAATAAGTATCCAGACTGCTGCCATAGTAACGAAGCTGAAGCACGCTGAGTGAAGCCGCTTCGGACCGATTGCCACAATCTTGGCGATACCTGTCCAGAGGCCTACACAAGGTCTTCAAAAAAAATTTTCATTGTCCTCGACACAAACAAGTGATGTTGGGTGGACAAACACAGACACACAAACATATACATATATATATATATATATATATATATATATATATATATACGACGGGCTTCTTTCAGTTTCCGTCTACCAAATCTAATCACAAGGTTTGGTCGGTCCGAGGCTATAGTAGAAGACACTTGCCCAAGGTGCCACGCAGTGGGACTGAACCCGGAACCATGTGGTTCGTAAGCAAGCTACTTACCACACAGCCACTCCTATGCCTATGCAATGGATTTTGAGATTTAGATTTGGTAATTTTCCAAGATTTAAATTCTTGTGTATGACAGGCCCCACCTATTTCAAAGTGCCCTGGGATTCCTGGGATTTAGGACCGGCTCTGGATATAGAAACTTTATATTGCCTTGTCTCCAATGACAATCAATGGCAAGTTTAGCCCTTAAGCAAATATATTGCATATCTATTGACATTGCTCCGAAGTAATCAGGCATTATTTTGTAGCTTCGAAATTTTGATGATGTGATTAATCTTTACTCTTTTACTTGTTTCAGTCATTTTGACTTCGGCCATGCTGGAGCACCGCCTTTAGTCGAGCAAATTGTCCTCAGGACTTATTCTTTGTAAGCCTAGTACTTATTCTATTGGTCTCTTTTGCCGAACCGCTAAGTTACGGGGGACGTAAACATACCAGCATCGGTTGTCAAGTGATGTTGGGGGGACAAATACAGACACACAAACATATACACACACATACACACATGCATTTCCGTTTAACAAATCCACTCACAAGGCATTGGTCGGCCCGAGGCTATAGTAGAAGACACTTGCGCAAGGTGCCACACATTGGGACAGAACCTGGAATCATGTGGCTGGTAAGCAAGCTACTTACCACACAGCCATTCCTGTGCCTAAAGAAAACAAATGTTTATTTTTAGAACAATGTTATAAGAGGCCAGGTCTGGTTGCTTTGAATATAAAACAGGTAAGACATTTAGGCCGGATATGACCGGTTCAAATGCTAAGGAATTAAACTTGTTGCATTTGGGTCACAAAATTCAGCAGCCCTGGTCATCAGTCGAAAAATTAGGCATGATAATTTATTTTGAAATATGTTTTGTTAAATGTTATACAGTAATCCCCTCGATTATCACGGGTATTACGTTCCAAAACCACCCCCGTGATAGGTGAAAATCTACGAAGTAGAAACGTTTTTATACTGTATCCTTTCTTTTTATTAACTCTTATAATTTGTATATATCTATTTTTATTAATTTTAAATATTTAAGCTTTTATAAACTCTTCCCACACTCTTAGGAGTACTCACGTCTTCTCTTTTCTTGCCTCCCGAGTTTCGTTTTTCATACAGTATGTGCAATTCATGTGAAGGCGCGTAAGCTTAGTGGTTAGGGTGTCAGCATCATGATCGTAAGACTGGGGTTACGATTCCTGGACCGGGCGACGCGTTGTGTTCTTGAGTAAAACACTTCATTTCACGTTGCTCCAGTTCACTCAGCTGTCAAAAATGAGTAACGCGGCGATGGACTGGCGTCCCGTCCAGCTAGGGAACACATACGCCATTGAAACCGGGAAAACGGGCCCATGAGCCTGGCTAGGCTTTAAAAGGGCGCATTTATTATTTTATTATGTGCAATTCTTTGTTTACTCATCAATGGTACACTATGTGTTTTCTTTTAATATATTTTAATCAACGTGTTATACAATCCAGTACCGTACTGTATTCTTCTTTATTACTTTTTAGGCGTGAAAATGCTTATTTCACCACAGAAATAATTAAATATAAATCATATAGGCGCAGGAGTGGCTGTGTGGTAAGTAGCTTGCTTACCAACCACATGGTTCCGGGTTCAGTCCCACTGCGTGGCATCTTGGGCAAGTGTCTCCTGCTATAGCCCCGGGCCGACCAATGCCTTGTGATTAGATTTGGTAGACGGAAACTGAAAGAAGCCTGTCGTATATGTATATATATATATATGTGTGTGTGTGTGTTTCTGTGTCTGTGTTTGTCCCCCTAGCATTGCTTGACAACCGATGCTGGTGTGTTTACGTCTCCGTCACTTAGCGGTTCGGCAAAAGAGACCGATAAAATAAGTACTGGGCTTACAAAGAATAAGTCTCGGGGTCGATTTGCTCGACTAAAGGCGGTGCTCCAGCATGGCCGCAGTCAAATGACTGAAACAAGTAAAAGAGTAAAAGAGTAAAGAGTATATAAATACCTATTGGCTGCAGAAATCCATGACATACCGAGGAGTCCGCGATATAAGTTTAAATATATTAGCCAGGAAAACTTGCGAGGTACTGAGGACGTGATAGGGGAACCGCAATACAGCGAGTGATAACTGTACCTTCTTTTTGGTGTAGGCATGGTTGCATAGGTAAGAAGCTCATTTTTTTAAGCATATGGTTCCGGGTTCAGTCCCACTTCCAGGTTCAATACCATTGTGCAGCACCTTGGGTGAATGTTTTCTTGCATAGCCCCAGGAAGGCCAGTACCTTGTGAGTACACAGAAATTCTATGGAAGCCTGTCAACATGGAGAACAGAGCGAGCAACTCGGATCCCTCAATGCTCTACCAGAAGTTTGAGTATCGATGAAACAATTCTTCGAACATGAAGTCAAACAAGTTACTCACTCCATTCTCCTTGTTAATGTTTATATAAATTTTAGGGATAGGAACGGATTTTTAAATATGTCACCAATGAAGCAATCCATCTCTTTATAAAGTAAATTCCAAGCTTAGAACCAAACTGGAATTCATTGTCATCATCATTTAATATCCATTTGCCATTCTGGTATGTGTGGGTGCTTGATAAGCTACGTTGGTTTGTTTACATCCTCATACCTTAGGGGCTTGGTAGAAAAGACTTATAGAATAAGTTCCAGGCTTAAAAAGAAAAACATACATAAGTACTGGGGCCAATCTGTTAAACGAAATTGGTACTGCCCCAGCATGGCCACATTCAAATTACTGAAACAAATAAAAAATGAATGAAATATTTTGATACTAAACTTCAATAAGGATATTATATAAAATAAAATTTCTTTTACAAATATAATGATTTATTCTTTTCTACTCAAGGCACAAAGCCCGAAATTTTGTTGGAGGGGGCCAGTTGATTAGATTAACCTCAGTACGCAGCTGGTACTTAATTTATTGACCCCAAAAGGATGAAAGGCAAAGTCGACCTCGGCGGAATTTGAACTCAGAACGTAAAGACAGATGAAATACTGCTAAGCATTTCGCCCGGCATGCTAACGTTTCTGCTAGCTCACCGCCTTAATATAATGATTTATTACAAAAAAATATGTTTGTTGTTGTTGTTGTGTAGCTTTGTGTTAATTATTGTAATCGTGTATTTATTGCATGATAAAGGAACAACAACATAACACTCTGTGATAAGCTTACAACGTATCAACAATTATATATTAATCAAAGTATTCCGTATTATAGATCCCTTACAGCCGATTTCACCAATTAATTTTGCACTGGATATTAGCAAACTGAATGGTTATCTAATGCTTGTGCTCTTCAGAGATGGCATATATGGAAATGTCACATTTCCCACTTGCAGAATATTGTTTATGAAATGCCTTTTAGACTCCAAAAGGCAAAAATTGCACTGATAATTTTAAAAGTCAATATTTGAAGAATTTTCTCATCTTTTTTTTTATTGCTTTTTTTTGTAAAAATTGTTTTTTTAAAAGATGTTTGTCCAAAAAGGGAAAACACTTTTTCGGGTAAAAACACTAATTAGTTAGACATAGCATTTATCAGACATTTGATGTATGTGTATTCATAAAATAATTTTTCCTTTTAATCCGGTCATATTAGACATGTTAGTAAATGATATTTAGTGTATTCCTTGCAGGATTCGTTTTTCTTTTACTGGAAAGTAGCAGGAAAAAAAAAAATCCAGAAAGACATTTTATTTTAAGTAGTTACTGTGTCGCTTTCATCACTTAAAACCATCAACAAATCTATGTCTGATAAGTTCTTCAATGAGGGTAGGTCACAATTTGGATTTTAAAAAATCAATCAATATTTAATTTCGTTCATCAAAAATTTTTTTGCTCAACTTTATAATGAAGTTGTTGTATTTCGGAATGTTCATTTTGCCAGTTTAGCCAATAAAAACACACGCACTATATATTTGGTGCTACTTTGCTTCGGCGTTATTTATTTTTTACATTAAACTTAATCTTATTTCGGCCAGAGTTCTTTCGTCACATTCCTGTGACAGCATCAGTGGTCCTTTGCTTTCTTCTTTCTTATTTGTGTGTCTCTCCTTACTAACCGCCAGCCATTTTGTATTTCTATTGTATGTGTCTTCATTTGCGCATGCATATATCTCTATGTGCGTCTATGTTTAGTTAGTGTGTGTGTGGGGGGATGCCTGTAATATTTGTATCTTCTGTTTATATACGTTCGTGTAATTTGTTTTTGTTTATTCTTATTTTGTTCATGCGTTTACACCCACTTATTATTATTATTATTATTATTATTATCATCATCATTATTATTACGTATGCTTGTATGTATGTATAACAACAATACTAGTAGTAATAATAATAATAATATAATAATAATAATAATAATAATAATAATAATAATAATAATAATAATAATAAATTTTTAATTAAAAATTTTTTCTTCTTAATTTTAAAAAATGAAGGTTTTAATTAAATTAATCCTTTGGATAACGACATATCTGAGATCACCCCTGATTTTATGACACAATCTTTCTGTATTAGAGTGAACTAAATTAAAATCTTCCATCAAAATTCCATGTTAGCTTTTGCTCCAACCAAAACAATAATGACGAAGTTGTATTTGCTTTGCAAGATTCTTGATGTGAATTTATGTGTTGAAACAAATTTTGTTGTGTGTTGGGAGAGTGGTTACACCAATAATAATAGCAATAATAATAACAAGGGCAGACCTTACAGACCTCGGAGTGAGAGAGGAAATCCCCAAGTCACTGAAAAGGTGGTGACCAGCAACGAAAGAACTCTAACAAACAGCCAATCAATTGTTTGACGAGCACATTAAACAAAAGCTTGATTAGTTAGATGGTTACATATTTAACAAAATGACTAACAAGAAAGAAGTGGAATTGACCCAGTGCATGTGTTATTATGATTGGCATAACAACTCTTCCAAGATACAACAAAAAGAAAAAAGTTATTTTGGTTAAAAGCTTTCAATATTTTCAAAAATAACCAAACCAAAGACAATATATGTCAATAGAAATATGGTAAGAAAAGAATTGGTGAAGATTTGATCTGGTGTCTTTCCTTTTTTTTTTATGAGCAAAATAAGTTTGTTTTTCTTTTCACAGTTTTTGTCAGAAGAAAGTGTTTGCCTTTATAAGCTTTGCAAGCCCTCAATGACCAGTGAACTCAATATGAATGCTCTTATCATTCGTACAATTGTAAGTTCATGTGCTGAGAATGAAATCCCAGTGAGTTGATAATCTAGCAAGGAAAAATGTATGAGTATAGATGATAGGGTGAAGTGTTAATATTAGTTAATGAAATTATGCCATGTTTCAAGTTGTTCAGAAGATTCTTTCACTGAAAAATATTGTTCATTCAATTTTACTGCAGAACAAGTATATCGTTATGTTTAGGCTTTTTTGCCTCATTTTTTTCCCTCCACTTTTCAGTTGAAAATAAACCATAGCTGCTCAACATTTTACACTCAGGCTAAAGAGTCCAACGTTGAGATTTGGTTCAGTATATAATATCTCCAAGAAAATTCCAGTAAAAAGATTAAACACACGCACACAAACACTCACTCACTCTCTCTCTCTCTCCTCTCTCTCTCTCTCTCTCTCTTTCTCTCACACACACACACACACAGAGTTATCCAGAGAAATTCATTTCATTTTCATATTGTTGAGTATTTGCTTTTTCTTTTTCCCTTTTTTTCTTCCTGAAACTTTCATGGAATTAAAATTTAATTCCAAATGGCAGAATATTTGTTTTTACCAATTTTGATGCTTAAAGCTTGTTGTCTTTGGAATGGTCAGGTGGCTTATATTTTGATGGAGCAACACACGCAAACTTTTGAATAAATTCAGTAAAGGCTTCTGAAATATAGAAAAATAAGTACATAGGATGAGTATAGATGTACACTTGTATATATATTACACACACACACACAACACACACACACACACACACAGATTAAGTAATACTCTCTTTACACTTTTACTTGTTTCAGTCAGCTGACTGCGGCCATGCCGGAGTACCGCCTTTATAGTCGAGCAAATCGACCCCAGAGCTTATTCTTTGTAAGCCTACTAACACAGAGTGTATAGGGTGTTTTTTACGTGTCACCAGCATCCGCACCAATGCTGACACTTTGGTTTTAGTATCTCATTTCTGTTGTGGTGGATGTATCTTCTCGAGTATAGTAATGCACCACATATCCCAGTCCTCTGTCACCTCCTTTGTAAGGTTCAGCATTCTAAGATCTCACGGTGATTAAAAAACCGGTATATATAATTGAGGCAGTATTTAGTAAAAATAGCCATCTATGTATTATACTTAAGCAAGGTCGTTGCCAGTGCCACTGGACTGGCTCCTGTGCAGGTGGCACATAAGAAGCACCATTTGAGCGTGGCCGTTGCCAGTACCGCCTGACTGGCCCTCATGCCGGTGGCACGTAAAAGCACCCACTACACTCTCAGAGTGGTTGGCGCTAGGGAGGACATTCAGCTGTAGAAACTCTGCCAGATCAGATTGGAGTCTGGTGCAGCCATCTGGTTTGCCAGGCCTCAGTCAAAGGTGGTGGCCCAAGATGGCCACAGCCAAATGACAGAAACAAGAAAAAGAATGAGAAAAGATAGGTAAAAAAAAAGGCACACTTACCCATGCATGGCAACTGGACTTTGAAGTGGAGAAAAATGAAATAGAAGATAAGTCCTCCGATGATTAAAAGGAAGGCGTAGAGAAAACCCAAATCGGGATTTTGTACAATTGGTGCTACCACCAGATATACGGAGATGATGAGCATTACAACTGGTACAAGGATGAAAACCTTAAAAGAAGATAAAGGAGAAATTTTAAAAATTAATCTTGGTTTCATTGAAAACAAAAGGGATTAGCAGCTGAAAAATTTGATGAGAATTGTAATGCTTTATCTTTTATCGTGTATTTGTTTTAATCATTAGACTGTGGCCATGATGGGGCACTGCCTGAGAGAACTTTAGTTCAATGACGCAACCTCTGTGCTTATTTTCTTAAGCCTGGGCCTTATTCTATCAGTAAATTTTACCAATGTTACATGGATGTAAGCACACCAACACTGGTTGTCAAGTGTATATCTTCGTGCCTCTGTTTGCCCCCCCCCCCTGCTTGACAACTGGTGTTCGAATTTCCATTCCCATAAGTTATCAGTTTAGAAAAAGAGATTCATAGAATAAGTATCAGGTTTCGAAAGCAAAACAAGTTCTAAGATCAATTCATTGAACTAAAAATTCTTCAAGGCAGTGCCCCAGCATGGCCACGTCTAATAACAAAATCCACTACAGAAAAACTAAATAAAAAGATGTCTAACATGTGTTCTGAAAATGCAATCTATAAACAGAAAAGCAACGACACGCAGAGACACAGCTTGCTTACCGTTGCTCCATCGGTTATGATGGTGAGTGTTCCAGTTGATCCAATCAATGGAAGAGGCTGCACGTGAAATTGCACGTGCAAGTGGATGAGTACACCACAGACATGTGTACCCTTAACATAGTTCTCAGAGCGATTCAGCATAACAAAGTAATGTGACAAGGCTGGCCCCTTTGAAATACAGGTATTACTTATTTCTTGCCAGCTGAGTGGACTGGAGCAATGTGAAATAAAGGGTCTTGCTTAAGGACACATAGCGCTGCCAGGAATCGAACTTACAACCTTACGATTGTGAGCCAAATACCTTAACCACTAAACCACGTTCCTACACAGGGACACAACATGATTTAACGATTAAGAAGTTCGATTTGTAACTATGAGGCACAGACATGGCTGTCTGGTTAAGAAACTTCTCAACAAACGTGGTTTCAGGTTCAATCCCATTGCATGGCATTCAAGGAACATATCTTCTACTGCCAATCCAGGATGACCAAATCCTTGTGAGTTTTACCAAGTTCAATCAGAATCTGAAAGAAGCTCTTCATGTATGTATATATTTGTATGTATGTATATATTGTATGTATGTTTATATCTGTATGTATGTATATATTTGTATGTATGTTTATATTTGTATGTATGTATATATTTGTATGTATGTATATATTTGTATGTATGTTTATATCTGTATGTATGTTTATATTTGTATGTATGTATATATTTGTATGTATGTATATATTTGTATGTATGTTTATATCTGTATGTTTATATTTGTATGTATATATTTATATGTATGTATATATTTGTATGTATATATTTGTATGTATGTATATATTTGTATGTATGTTTATATCTGTATGTATGTTTATATCTGTATGTATGTATATATTTGTATGTATGTATATATTTGTATGTATGTATATCAGTGCTTTTCAAACATTTTGCTGGAGCGGAACCCCAAGAAAAGATTCCACTGGCTCGAGGAACCCCTGTGCAATAATTTAATAGTCTTATGCACACATATCTGCACAGGAGAATTAAAAATTACTGCCGATTTTAGCAGTTTTGTAACTTCTTGCGGAACCCCTGGACTGTACTGGCAGAACCCTAAGGTTCCGCGGAACCCTGGTTGAAAACTACTGATGTATATATTTGTATGTAAGTATATATTTGTATGTATGTATATATTTGTATGTATGTGCTCAGTTCCTTCTTTACTGATCAGCAGGTATTGTCTAAATGATGCAATGCGACATTCAAAGGCTGTTTTCACTGACCTTCTGCCTCTGCCACCATCACTTCATCTCACATAAGAGGGCAACGCCTGGCGGACAGGTGTGACAAAGGTCGATAGACACCAGCAGCTTGCTGCAACCAGCTTCATAACTTCCAGTAAATGTGTTGAGTGCCTTTCTTTCGTTTATCTACTCATTCGTGGGTATGTGTGTGAGTGTGTGTATATATATTTATATATATATATATAGTTCGATTTGAAAACCCCACTAGAATGGCAGAAAGCGCTAATATATGATATATGATATAAGTTATATGATGTATAAAAACATGTAATATACAAATAAATATCTGTAAATATAAAACCATTCGAATTTCTGAGTACCTCATTTCTTCTAATATAAAATACCTGTACATCATCTCCAAACCTAATATATTTATATATATATAAATATATACATATATGTATGTATGTATGTATGTATGTATGTATGTATGTATGTATGTATGTATGTATGTATGTATGCATGCATGTATGTATGTATGTATGTAGTATGTATGTATGTATGTATGTATGTATGTATGTGTGTATGTATGTATGTATGTATGTATGTTGTATGTATGTATGTGTATGTATGTATGTATGTATGTATGTATGTATGTATGTATGTATGTATGTATGTATGCATGCATGTATGTATGTATGTATGCAGGTATGTATGTATGTATGTATGTATGTATGTATGTGTGTATGTATGTATGTGTGTATGTATGTATGTGTGTATGTATGTATGTATGTATGTATGTATGTATGTATGTGTGTATGTACGTATGTATGTATGTATAGGAGAGTATTGTAGATCGCTTGAAGCATTGTGTATTGTTTGTAAAGAATAAAACGTTTTGAATGGTACAACATTCAAAGTACTGGTAGTCAGTACTTTTCTGGCTTTCATGTTCCAAATATTGGCACTAGCACTGGTACTACAAAAGCATTATGAGATATGGTTTTGTTAAATGCAGACAGCTCTGAGTTTCATATTTCCCATAGTCTACAGAAGTACTCTTTTGTTATTCTGACTTTACTCACTGCACCAATGTATGTAAATACTCTCATCGATTTCATATGCATGTGTGTGTGTGTCTCCTCGTCTCAATAACATGATATTTGTAAATGAGCATCCCTGTCATCCAAGCAGTGTTATTTATTCCTAATGTTCCGTGGAAATATATCTGCCCATAGGGAAATATTATCTTGCTTCAAAAACAGGTGAGGATTGGTAACAAGAAATATATCCACGTCTGCATGTGCGTGTATGTGTGTGTGTGTGTGTGTGTGTGTGTGTGTGTGTGTGTGTGATTGTCTACTTACCTTGAAAGGTCTGGGCTCATCTTTCTTTGTAAACCTCATTACTATAAGCGATAAGAAAGCCAGTCCATAGAAAAGCCAGGCAGTAAAACTGAAGAAATCAATTAGTGAAGATATTTCTCCTGGTATTATCATGATCAAAGCAATTATTGCCTGCAGATAAAGCAAAGAATTCAGTATTAGGACAGTTCTAGTACAATAGGATGTTATAATTGTTTGGAACAGACATGGAAACAAAGGAGCTCCATCCATGACGAAGCTGTTCAATTTTGTTTCTTTTATTTCTTTTACCAGTTAATATATTTTTTCTGATACAGATTTTATTTAAAGGTCATTAGAGAGAGATTTGAGATTTGGAGGAGACATGAGGCTCCCTCATTGGTTCCAAAACAGGGCCTGGATATGGCATCACAAATTTCAGCAAACAGAACTAAAACATGAAATACAATCATTCAATAAAACTGGGTAAGATAATTCACTAAACGCTTGCAATTTTGATAGATTTGCATGTTTGGGGAGCAAAAAGTGTACAGTATGTACATCATATGTTACACACATACACATTCTCTCTCTCCCTCTTTATATAATCAGTCGTTCATATATCTGAAAATGAGGCACATTCTAAAGCATTATAGCAGAAATATATTTTGTAAGAAGTTAAATGTTACGGGGCTGGTCATAAAGTGACCATTGGTTTCGTACCTATAAAGTGCTTAGCAGCATAGGTGACTCTGATGTATCGCCTCTATGACCACCCATGACACTTCTTTATACATACATAAGACTTTTCTATTTCTATTCCTGAGCGCTATACTAATACATTTGTTTGTTTGTACTCCACCTGCCTTCGTCTTTTGTTTTATTTCCCTTTATATATATATATATATTATATATATATATATATATATATATATATATATATATATATATATATATATATATACGCTTCTGATAGTCGTCCCTTGCCATGGTGGGTGCCTTTCTTACGTTTGTCTACTCACTCCGTGCACTGGTACCTTACAGGTGAGATCCCGTGCAAACAGTTGTGGTGCATCATAGGTACATATGTGTCATCTCATATAACTTGTCACAAGGTATATAATTCTTTATTTGCTGTTTCACTTATTTACATATCAATCCATTTTAGAAGTTGTCGTGTGCTGCACATTTATACAAGGAACTGTGAAGGGGCTTTGAGGCTTTGAACAACACACTACAAGGTGTGTACCTGAATGGTAAATCATTACTTATATATATTGATATTTAGCA
The DNA here is from genome assembly GCF_006345805.1 of Octopus sinensis. Classification (NCBI taxonomy): domain Eukaryota; kingdom Metazoa; phylum Mollusca; class Cephalopoda; order Octopoda; family Octopodidae; genus Octopus; species Octopus sinensis. The sequence goes on along the minus strand of NW_021835172.1, from coordinate 15,997 downwards.
GAGGGAACAGAATGACTCAGGGACCAAGAATTTCATGTGTTGGCACTTATCAGCCACAAAACTTTCGGCACTTGAGTCACTCTGTTACTTCTGCTAAATATTAATAAAAATACACATATACCTATATTTTGAGTTCTATTTTCCTTGTTTCCATCGCCATACCTTTGTATATATAAGGTGCAATGGTTTATTCAAGACCTGACCAGAACCATCCAGCTTATTTCCATTCAGCTTTCAAGCCTCACAGCAGAGCTTGGCTCAATGCGGTGCCATCACTTGCAACTGGCACTCAGCTTGATAATGACTACCAGTGCATTGGCATTTCCTTGAGGTTTGGTCTCCAGATCTGAGAGCCTCATGGATGCTACTTCGGATCCACAGTGGATTCTTTCAGCCTCACTCCACTGTCCTGCCGTCATAGTGCTGACCACTTTCTATGCCACCCTTAACAAGATCATAAATCAGGGCCTAAATGCCACAGGCTTCCCTTTCCAGCTCGAATCTGCAGGGCAAGACTGAGGGGATGGTAAAAGGCTGGATGGTATGACAATTTTCCCGTTTCGTGTTGGTAGGTCCCTCATCTGGGATGCCACAAGCTGTGACACCTTCCCCTGTGTTGTCAGCTACCAGCCCAGGCTCTGTTGTTCGTCAAGCTAAGAAAAACAAACTGTCAAAGTATAGGTCACTCTCCGACAGGTTTATGATCGAGCCTGTGATAGTTGAGACCTCCGGTGTTCTCGGTCAGGACAATCCATCCTTCAAAAACTCCATGCTTCCTGAAATTTGTGAACACTACTCTTGAAATATATATATATATATATATACACACACACATGCATATATGCATACATATACGTACATATATATGTGTGTGTGTGTGTGTGTGTGTATGTATGGGTATAGGACGTCAAAAAACGTAAACAACATGAAATACGCAGACGAACTTGGCTATGTGAACAACGAGAGGAACAAATGGTAAACAAGACAAGTAACATAAAGAACAACCCTTCATCAGTTGTTGGCTGTCCATCAACTCCTCATTTCGAGCAATTAACAACAATATGAGGCTTCGAAAGGCAGTTGCTCCCGTGAACCAAAATAAAATTTGGGATTTGTGGAGGGTCAAAGTTGGTAACAAAAGCAGGACAGTGGAGACATATAACAAGCCAAACTTCGTAAACAACGGAAGATATATCACAGTCCTGTCCAAGAGGTAATTGAGATTTGTCTTTACATGTTCAGCCAGGGCAGGTTTGAGTCATCTGTTACTTATTGATATACGACTTGGCATTAACAGGACATAAAAAAGAAACTTTTATTGTGTGTCTGTTAAAGATTTTACTGTGTCTATGGGTTCTAGTGGTTAGAGTGTCAAGCATCTTGATCGTAAGATTGTGGTTTCGATTCCTGGACCGGGCGACGCATTGTGTTCTTGAGCAAAACACTTCATTTCATGTTGCTCCAGTCCACTCAGCTGGCAAAAATGAGTAACGCTGCAATGGAATGGTGTCCTGTCCAACTGGAGAACACATACGCCATTGAAACCAGGCCCATGAGCCCGGCTAGGCTTTAAAAGGGCACATTTATTATTTATTATGGGTGCTAGGAAAGTGGATATCTACTAAGTGCAAGAACCTTCTACCTACATTTATCTTTCGAATTTTATATACCGTGATAAGAGGGATTCAATGACCCTTTCGGTTTTAATCTGGAAACTTTAAGACGAAAGGATCAATTTCGATACCGAGTGACAAATCCTCTCTAAATCCAAACCCTATATTAACGGGGTCTAAAAAACCTTCTGTGTGTTCTATTGAAAAATTGAATCTATTGAAAAACATGAGAACTTCCAACTGAATACATAAATTCAAGGAACGAGATTTTTGTTGTATGCCCATATTTCAGGAAACACATCTTGTCGGAATTTAAAGGTAGTCCACCGGACACATAATAAACTATTGACAACTGGTTTACGTCTGTTTGACATTGAATTAGTGTAACGTTGGTTATCTTTCTTGGGGCTTTCTTTCTTGTCTTCTTTACAATCGTCTCTCGTTTGATTGTTTTTTTACTCAAACTGACAAACGGTCTTGTTTTCATATTAATAAGTAATGGAATGAATTCATCATCATCATCATCATCATCATCATCGTTTAACGTTCGTTTTCCATGCTAGCATGGGTTGGACGGTTCGACCGGGGTCTGGGAAGCCAGGAGGCTGCGCCAGGCTCTAGTCTGATCTGGCAGTGTTTCTACAGCTGGATGCCCTTCCTAACGCCAACCACTCCGTGAGTGTAGTGGGTGCTTTTTATGTGCCACTGGCACAGGGGCTAGGGTAGGCTGGCAAACAGCCCCGATCGGTTGGTGCTTTTTATGTATCACCGACATGGACGTCAGTCAGGCAGCGCTGGCATCAGCCACGTTCGCATGGTGCTATTTGCGTTCCACCGGCACGGGTATCATAACTACAATTTCCATTTGATTTTTATTTTGATGCTGATGTTGACGTACTTGACTCAATAGGTCTCATTATTGATAAATTATTATTTCGCCCTGGGTAGCTGTAATTACAAGATTTGTGGGGATTTTTTTTTAAAGATTATCTTTAATCACTTCACTGATCAAGTGTTTTCTACATGTTAAAGCTTTACCATACGCATGCATACATACACACATACATCGTAAACAAACTTATAAGCCCCAATGTGTTGATATTCTATAGAATATAAAGGAATTTGTGAATGCAGGAAGATTGTGAAGACAGCTTAGAAAATTGAATCAACACCTTTACAAGGCAGCAAATACCAATTGGAGCCTTGCTGGTCACTTCTAAGGGCATTTACCTGATTTTCTAAGCTGTGTTCTCAGCCTTCCAGCGCCCAGGAATTTCTTTATTTTCACTACCCTCTTTCTCTCTCTCGCTATATATATATATATATATTGTACATACATTTAGTCACTCACTCACACGCATATGTATGCATGTATATATGTATGCATATACACACATAATTTAACAACACAATAGAATGAACATCTGAGAATACAGAGGTATCATATACTTGACTTACTAAGAATATAAGGGAGATGACAGGAGTTTTCTTCCTGATGTGAAGATAGGAGAGAACCTGTGGGAGATGACCCTCTCTGGCTGCAGCGTAAGTCAATCTAAAGATTACAAGATGAGACATTTATTGTAACAGTAAATACAGTAACAACAACACATACAATATCACAAATGTTTATATATATTGGGTCGTCCGGAAAGTTTGTGCCGTTTTATAGTAGCTTACCTTTCGACTTATTTTAGAACATGGTTGAGTTCATAAAATAGGATTTGACTACACCTCCATTTAGAGCACAGTTTAAGCTATCTTTTCGTGGAAGAAGGCTTATGTTCCTATAACCTGTGTTAATTCTGTAACCCTTTAAGATGGAAGATAAGAAAGTTCATTTTTGGCACTCGATGCTTTGGGAACCAGACAAAAATTGCTGCCGCTCAGCTGGGATGTGTTACCCCACCCCCCATATTCACCAGATATTGCTCCTTCGGATTTCCACTTATTCAGGTCTCTGAAGAATAGTCTTAATGGTAAAAATTTCAATTCCTTGGATGACGTAAAAAGATACCTCGATGAATTCTTTGACATGAAACCCCCTCAATTCTGGGAAGAGGGTATTTTCAAGTCAAAGGAAAGATTGAGACGCATTGTACAACAAAATGGTTCGTATTTAGTTGATTAAAAATGCAATGGCAAGTATTTATTGACCTTTTTCTTTCCTTTAAAAATCAGCACGAACTTTCCGGACAACCCAATATATATATTATATATATATATATATATATATATATATATATATATATATAACGGAAGGGAGAACACTATAGATAAGTAAATTAAGTAATATAACAAAACAAGTATTAAGGATTTCTCACAATAAAAATAACTAATATTGTTATTTTTGAATTAAGTGACTATAAATAGTATATGTACAAATTATATAATTCTTTGAGAATTAACAAAATAATATTGTTGTAATAATAATATAACGTATAAACTATACAATACTATAATATTTTGGTTATTAAATTTATTTATTAAGTGAAATAAAACTAATTATCTATTATAATTGTTATCGTTATTATAATTATCATCAATTAATTAATAAATGAAATGGAAGTATTAATACATTTATTCATTCAGTAGAATGAAAACATCTTATTTGTGATATGTAAATATAATGATGTATATAACAGTAACTACAAGTATACGAGAATAGCATTAAAAAGATCAAATTCTGAATTAATCTGCCAACAATTTTCCAAATCCAGTAGAATAATATAGATTAAGATGATAAATCTTACAGATATACATATACACACACACACACACACACCACACACACACACACACACACGCACGTATATATATGTATACACATTCATACATATACATACACACACATATACATATATACACACACACACACATATATGCACTTATTCAAAACACATACAAATACCCTCCCCTCACACATATATATACATACATATGAATATAGAGACTTCAATAGATATACTTGTACATGTACATATACATGCATATACACATACAAATACACACACACACACATATATATATATATACACACACACACACACACACAACACACACACACACATATATATATACATATATATATGCACAAACATATGCAAAACAAGCTATAAATAGCATCAGATAAATACAAACAACATGTACCCATGTATACAAATATATATATATGCATATACTCAAATATATGATTATTCGTATATACATATACATGTACACATATAAATGGATACATATGAGTACAAATATAGACACTTAATAAAATTTTCTAAACACATATTTAGAATAGTGTGTACAAGATAGAACGCTCACACGTCTTTCATTAAGCAATTTCTTCTTAGATGTTAATAGATTTAATGTCCAAGGCAATTTGGTGAAAGGGAAAAAGGAGAAAGAAAGATATTAACGGAAAATCAAGAGTGGAGAAATATAGCGTGATAGATGAATTGGAATAAAGCTTAAAAGCATGGAAATAGATATATGCAGTGGAAATGAAATGTAAGAAGGTAGTTAAAGGTCAAATTTTATAGATTGGTAGAAATTACTTATAGGAACTAAAGGTATGTTTTTGCCAATGTTTATAATGATAAATGCATTCTTTAAACAAGTTCAGAAGAAAATTCTCTGAAAGCAGGATGAGAAATTGTTCGTGATTACAGAGCGGACAAAAAGATTTACCTTTATCATATGGGAAGGATCTAGATAGAATATTCCATTTCATATCAATTTGTTTATTATGTTCCTTTAGTGACCAAATTAATTTATTAATCCCAGAATTTTTGTATTTATTGATATGTAGAGTAATTGTTAGATATTCTTTTCATCAAGTGAGATGATGAACTACCTATGTAAACAAGACATCAGAACCAGAAGTAATTTTCTCTCTTCTCTTCCTTTCTTCACTACCTTTATAATAAACAAATTTATATGAAATGGAATATTCTATCTAGATCCTTCCCATATGATAATGTTTCCCAAGGCCTCACATTTTGGAGAACAGGTATAACTGATCAGATTGACTCCAGTACATAACATTGCTGGCGTTGTATCAGAATTTGAGACCCATATCAGCTGTCGACAAGGGTGCCAACACATGCGAGACCAATAGGATCGCTGTTGCAGAAGACCGCAGATAAGCCAGGAAGAATGGGCCCAGATTGGCCTCACTAGCCATCTGCAGACTCACAAAACAAGCCCACCCCCACCCCAGGATGACTAGATGGTCTTCGTCGCATCGGTGGACAAACTACATCGCTCCAAATAAAATGCAAGAACCTACATGCAGAAAATAGGAAAATATTTTGATAATCATGTAATAAACTTCACTGCCATTACCGTCATCATTGACATCATCTTCAACACCACCATCGTCACTTTCTCATCCTCCCCACCTCCATCTTCATTAATATAACCATCATCATAAACATCGTTACTATTATTAAGATGAAACAAAATATGGGCTGGAAACTTATACTCACCGCCCACTTGTGAAACAAATTCCATTTGTTGCGCCAAACGTTGACATGGCCACAGAAATTGGTATTATAATGGCAGCAACCCCAAGAACTCGATCAGCCCATAACTGGAAAAAAATAAGTATTCTTTAGAAATTTGCATCTTGAAGAATTTGTTTTATTTGTTTTTTGTTTTGTGTTTGACTGATTAATTAAAAAGAAGAACAAAAACAACATAGATCATATCCAAACCTTGTGGTGGGGTGCAGGAACTATCAGACCTGAATGTCATGTAAATAAATATAAATTTGTAACTGTGTACATTTTAAAAAATTTATTACGGAAAAAGACAGACAACAGTAGATAGAGGAACAGGGATAAATTGATAGATAGACAGAGATGGATAGAGAGAGTGACTGATAGACAGAGAGAGATAGAATGACAGATAGACACAGAGAGAGAAGCTGATAGACAGAGACAGACAGGCGGATTGACAGACAGATAGAGATAGATGAAAATAACCAGATATACAGTGTATAGATTTACAGTTAATCACACGGGCACTTTAAATTTCTTTTAAAACATTTTATTACATTTATATTTCTATCTTACAATTAACTAAATTAGCAAAGAATAATGGTTTCATATTTTTTTCTTAATAAAGATCTAAACTTTTAATATATAAATGTGAAAGAGATATTTGAATAACTGTAAACCTACTTTTGAGCCATCCTGTATAGAGATAGAGGTAAACAAATAGAGACAGGTGGTCTCTATTCACTCTTTAGTTATTTCAGTTATTGGACTCGGGCCATGCTGCTCACTACCTTGAAGTGTTTCATGAAATATTCTTTTCTACTCTAGGCAAAAGGCTCGAAACTTTTGGGGTGGGGGCCAGCAGATTAGATCGACCCCAGTACGCAACTGATACTTAATTTATTGACTCAAAAAGAACCAAAGGCAAAGTCAACCTTGGTGCAATTTGAACTCAGAATGTAAAGACAGATGAAATACCACTAAGCATTTCGTCCAGCTCACCGCCTTTCCTCAATCAAATGTTATATTATGTATTATACTATTGGGATCTGTGGAAATTCCACAGAACAAAAAAAGATAAGAGAAGCTATTTAAGAAAGAAAGGATGATTTTTAATTTTATTTTACCAAATTATTTCACTTCCTGTCCCAATAATACATTATATGATTTTAAAACTTCCCTCTGCTAAGCACTTCAAATTTCTATTCCTCTCTTCTTCAACAAACTTTTTAACCATGTAATTCCCCTCTTCATAACATTTCTCTCTTTCTCTTCGCCTTTCCTTCCCCACCCTACAGCACATCATTACCACTTCTCTCTCCCACTTTTCTCTCACTCTTCACCTCTCCCTTCAACTAACCATGTGATGCATTTGGCCTTAGTGTATTATTATACTCCTCTCTTCTTTCTTCTCTACTCACATTTCTTCTCCTGCCCCCTCTCACTTTTACTCCACCTCTCTAACTAACTAAAGTCTAATGGTCAAACAAACAAAGCAGACTATTATTTAGATTGTATCATATTGAGCTACTAGATAACAGTTTTTAACTACTGTACAATCAATGGCTATGTCACCAATACCAAAAGGTAACTGCCCAACATTAAAACCAACATTCACAGCTCTGAAATGGCAACCCATGTAAAACAGTGCCCCAAAGGTAACAGAGTTCTATGTAATTTGTTCATCCTGATCTGGGTATCAGGTGCCAAGCACTGCATTACATTTTTTCATTGTGTTTTGATGTTCGAAATTATTTTGATATTATGAGTGTCTCCATTTCCCCAATCTACATTTCATTGCTAATCAATGGCTTAACATGGTACAGGTCTTTAAATTTCTTCATCAGTTTCTAGTAAGCCCTCTCAAATAGATCAAGTACTGATTTCACTACCCTCTTAGTCAATTAAACAACCCCAGTGTTCAAATCCTATTTCAATCTCTTTTAGTCACCTTTTATGACATGCAGAGGAAATATAGATGCTCTTTCACATGCCAGTCAATATGAGAATATGGAAATACTTTTTTACATGCCAGTCTCCACATAGCACTAGAGAAACTTGAAGTGTTTTTCTCAATAACACATGTCACCTGTTCCAGGAACTGAACCTGTAATCTGGCAATCATGCATGCAACACTCTTACCACTATGCCACGTGCTTTCACTGTTGCTAACTTTCACCCTCTTGTCAATACCCCTGTACATGGTTTGTACAGCTTTCACAAGCCATTCATTTACTTCCAGCTTCCTCAGTCCCCACAAGTTTACTGAGCAAAGGACTGTTGAATATTATTGATGAGAACAATGACAAGACAAAGTGAAAACAGAATGTAATGATAATTAGTTTGGCACAGAATGAGAGATAAGAAAAGTAAAGTGTCTTTAATATTTTGAGCTTACACTCTTTATCACAAAGTCAGATGGAGGAAAGAAAAAATAAAGCAGGAGTATATAAGCTTGGTATGTGAGTGTGTGTGTGTGTGTGTGTGTATGTAAGGTGCCACACATCTTTGACTGTGGAGGCAGAGAAACTTAAAATGAAATGCATGGTGTAAATGCATTTATCCTCAATGTCAATACATTCAATATTTAGTTTGATAGGAAAGCAAAGAACAACGTACCCCACCGACTATAGATGACTGTAAGAGCTCCCGTTTTGTCATAACAGCCAGATATGAGACATTCGTTAGAATATTCAGAGCGGTGACAAGGGGAATCCCAATTATTATTGCCAGAGGTAAATTTCTATAACGAAATATCAGAATACATATATTTTACAAAGGCGGAATAACTTACAGTTTTTGGCATGGAAATGTCTTGTGTGTATGTGTGTGTGCATGTGCATGTGTGTGTGTGTGTGTGTGTGTGTGTGTGTGTGTGTGTGTGTGTGTATACACGAGGGGTGGGGGCTGAAAAGTTTCTGGCTTTGAAATCAGACCTGGACACAATGCAGCAGTGGATCATGGACTGGCAACTCAAGCTGGCTGTGGACAAATGCACCACCATGCATTTGGGGAGGAAAAACCCAGCATCCACTTACTCCTTCCACAACACTAATCTCAAAAAGTCTTCTTTTGAACGTGACCTGGGCAATATTGTCGACAGTGATTTGTGTTGGACAAAACACATTGCTAAAATTGCCAAGAAGTCTAAGGGTGTCTTGGCATCACTCACCAAGTCCTTTGTGAGCCGCTCTCCAGCTATCTATCAGAGACTTTATATAGCTATGGTGTGGCCTCACCTGGAATTTGCATCACCGGTCTGGAACCCCTATCTTGCCCAGGATATTAATCGTCTGGAAACCATTCAGTGACGTGCAACCAAAAGAATACCCTCCATCAGGCATTTGCCATATTCTGAATGCCTTACTTCCCTGGGCATGGACACATTGAAACTCCGACGTGTGGCAGCTGACTTGGCACACACCCATAAGATTATTAACCATCTTACCAACAATAACTCTGAGTACCTTTTCAAACTCCACCCATCTAACACCCGTGGACATGTTTACAATGTCAGAAAACAGCACAGCTCCCATGACTTTCGGAAACATTTTTTTACGCTAAGAGTTGCTGAAGTATGGAACAAACTGCCGGCATCAGTTGTTAGTTTTTGGAGCACTGCATCCTTCAAAACTTCCATGCTTCCTGAGATTCACCAACACTACACCTGATTTTCTCCCCTCCATACACACGCAAGCATGTATCTGACTCATACACTGTTCACTTTCCAGACATTTGTACATTACTGTATATATTCTATACGCACTTTTGACAAGTTGTGGTGCACCTGAGCACTGTATACAATAATTTCATTATTATAAAGATACTCAAGAGTAGTGTTGTGATGTTAAACTGGACAGAATATCACTCTCTCAATGAAAAAGGGGTCTATTGCCCTGTTTTGCTGCCTTTAAGTACTTTATTTGGACAGCAGTTCTTCATTAATAATATTGTTGTTACATTTTGGTCAATAATGTCTTTTAAGTGAGATATTTATCTGACTGGATTCAAGTGGATTTACTCAAAGGACAGATTTGTATGGCAATGGGATGAGCATTATCATCTGGATTAAATGAATTTATATATGGGTGCAGGAGTGGCTGTGTGGTAAGTAGCTTGCTTACGAACCACATGGTTCCGGATTCAGTCCCACTACGTGGTACCTTGGGCAAGTGTCTTCTACTATAGCCTCGGATCGACCAAAGCCTTGTGAGTGGATTTGGTAGATGGAAACTGAAAGAAGCCCGTCATATATATGTATATATACATATATGTGTGTGTGTCTGTGTTTGCCCCCCCCCCCCAACATCGCTTGACATCCCCCAAACCATGACACTTCCTCCACCGAATTTAACATTAGTCTCAAGGCATTTAGGTGACAATTTTTCACCTGCTTTTCCCATCTGAGCCAAATAACATAGGCTTAGATTCATCACTGAAATGCACCGTTTGCCATTTTTCTTGAGACCACAACACATGTTCGGTTGCAAAGGTAAGACGACACTTTTTATTCTTGGAGCTGATCAGTGGCTTCACTGCAGGTGCTCTTGCTTGTAGGTCATGTTCAACTAAACGACGAGACACAGTTTTTCGAGATAAAGTTTTCTTCAGTACAATGCTCATTTCCCGAAAAACAGCAGCAGCAGTTTTAAATCTGTCCTTTTTAACCAACTTTACCATAGCACGATCTTCTCCCTTGATCGTTTTTCTTGGCCTACCTGTAGACTTTCTTGCTTCACACGAACCACAATCATCGTAGACCTTAAGAATACCGTGAACAACACTTTTTGTCTTGTTAACAATCTTTGCAATAGACCTAATACTTAAATTATCCTTCTTTCGAAGCTTAATAATCTGCTGACGAATTGGTAACGGAGTAAGTGGCATTATGTAAACAAAGTACACTGCAGATATTCTTACTAATGTTTAGTAAACGAACTGTCACGTAAACAAATTCAAAACATTAGAGTTCGACGGTTAAATATACTAAAACATTTTGGCCGCCATGGGTTTTGCAGTAAATCACTAAATCATCCATAACTTTTGTATTATCCTCTCAAATTGCATCAAATTCTCAGACAATAACAAATAATATCGTATTTATTGTCTGTGAAAATTATAGAATATAAAACAACTTTGATAAAAACTTATATCTACCTTTCTGACGAAAACAATGCCATTCTGAACATTTTGGCCGCAACTGTATATATATATATATATATATATATATATATATATAGGAACACACACACATATATACATACATGCACAGATGTGTGTATATACATGTTTATTTTACAGACACTCTTATTCTACAAAGAATAAGAGCTTCTGTATCCTATGAAAAATTCTTAAATTAAAATTAACAAAAGAGAGAAACTGGTAAATTCTTAACATTTCATATAAAGAAAATATAAAGAAAATCTCAAGTAGAAAATTTGCAGCCTGTACAAACCTGTATGGATTTTTAAGTTCCTCTATGGCATAATTGAGGCTATTCCTGTTTTGAAAAAAAGGGGGGAAAAAAAGGAAAAGATAGAAAAAGTGGAAGTTATTAATAATTAATTTTGAGATAGACATAAATTATTTAATTTATAAATTATTTAATTATAGAGGCTCCTGTGCCTTTCAAGTATACATTTTTTCTCTTTGCTTTCTTTTGGGTTAAATCCTATTATACTTTTGAAATTAAAGAATCATCCAAAACACGGGCTGAAAGTTTGGGACACACATCTGGCTGTACATTTGTACCCCCAATACATGGGAGCAAAGAAATACAAGAGTGACAATAAAAGATATCAGAAACGAGGCAAATCTGTGGCTAGTCATCACTTTTGTATCACAGTATGGGTTAATAGTGAAAGCAGCCCTAATAAGAGGCTGCATGTGGTTAGGAGGTATTAAAATGGGCTTCCAAGCACTCATAACCCTACAGTTCCATAATAGAACTGTGTACAAAAGGGCTTAAGATTGACAATACAGGGCCAAATGCCTGGTTGAAACATGTGGCATAGTAAGAATCACTTCAGAGCCTCTTGTCTTGAAGGAGTAGGAAGGCTAGGCAAAATACAAAAAGATAAAGAGAGAGAGAGGGAGAGAGAAATGGAAATGATGTAGACCACCTGAGCAACAAACTCCAATCTAATAATAATAATAATAATAATAATAATAATAATAATAATAATAATAATAATAATAATAATAATAATAATAATAATAATGCATGCCCTGATTCAGTACCAGGCTGTGGCTCCCATGACTACTGATCTTAACTGATTGGAAGTGTTATCATGTACATTGTTTTGTCTTTGTATAAAAGATGAGCTACAGCAAATATTCTGCCCAATACCACAGATTTGCTTGTCAGCTTTTTGACCTTAACCAGTTGACCATGTCCCTTAGTGGCTGATGATATGTGCATCTCTGATCACGAGCAGAAATAGTGGGGGAGCATCATAGCCATGTGTTGAGAGGAATTCTTAGAGTTTTGGATAATTCACCTTTGGAAACATGGGTGGTTTGTTCAACATCTTTAAACAATCGTTATTCAGGGACCTTTTGAATGGGATGGTCTACTCAACCAAAAGAAAAGTCTAACTGGGCCCTACCTGCAAGGTCATGCATTATTTATCTTGATATGAGATCACTATGTTGCGCACATATGGTTGTGATGCATGTGCCTAGTGTACCCTTATCAGACGGGTAGTCATGATGGGTATACTAGGCTTTGTACATTTTACCCCAGTGTCAATTTGATGGCATGTACTGCTCTCTCACTCAATAATGATAATAATAATGATAATAACAATAGCAATGATAATAATGATGATGGACTCTCCCATTGAAGATAAGTTATGAGTGTTCAGCTTTTACTGAATGACCTGCACAAATGATCATAAGTACAGCACCCTAACCACTAGGTCAATAATAATAATCTTTTCTACTAGGCGAGGGGACTATTAATTACATTGACTCCAGTGTTTCACTGGTATTTATTTTATTGACTCCGAGAGGAGAAAAGCAAAGTTGACCTCGGCAGAATTTTAACTCAGAATGGAACGACAGGCGAAATACTGCAAAGCATTTTGTCTAGCATGCTAAAGATTCTGCCATCTCATTACATAATGATAGTAATAATGATAACAATGATAATCCTTTCTACTAAGGCACAAGGCCTGAAATTGGGGGGGGGGGTCAGTCGATTAGATCGACCCCAGTACACAACTGGTAATTAATTTAACGACCCCGAAAGGATGAAAGGCAAAGTCAGCTGCAGTGGAATTTGCACTCAGAACCGAAGGACAAACAAAATGCTGCTAAGCGCATTCTACTGGGTCTGCTAATGATTCTGGCAGCTTGCTGCCATATTAATAATAATAATAATAGTAATGATAATAATAATAATAATAATAATAATAATAATAATAATAATAATAATAATAATAATAATAACAACAGCAACAATAACAATGATAAGTATTAGTATCATTATCAATATTAAGGTGGGAAGCTAGCAGAAACATTAGCATGCCGGGCGAAATGTTTGCGGTATTTCGTCTGCTGTTACATTCTGAGTTCAAATTCTGCCGAAGTAGACTTTGCCTTTCATCCTTTCGGGGTCGATAAATTAAGTACCAGTTACGCACTGGGGTCAATGTAATCGACTTAATCCGCTTGTCTGTCCTTGTTTGTTCCATCTGTATTTAGCCCCTTGTGGGTAGTAAAGAAATAAGAAATGTTAGCATACTGATGATGGCAGTTATGATGAAGATGATGATGATGATGATGATAGTAGTGACGACAATGATGATGATGATGATGTTTGTCTGATGGCACATCATCTTCATCTTTTCCTATTAACTTGTTTCAGTGATTGGACTGCAACCATACTGAGAGGCTGCCACCCCGAAGGGTACAGTCAAACGAAAGGACCCCGGGAACTTACTTTCTTTTGTTTTTTTAGTCTGGTACTTATTCTATTGCTCTTGTTTGCCAAACTGCTAAGTTACAAGGATGTAAACAAAACATTACTGGTTGCCAAGCAACGACAGGGAGAGAACAAACATAAAACATAAACACAAAAAACACACATAAACATAATAATGAATGAAATTAGGACAAAATTACTCACCATCCATCAAAAGCCCATAATCCATCATAAAATGCCAAAGCAATAACTGATCCTGAAGTCTCAGAACCTGTGAAACCCTCTGGGAGGTCATAGAATTCACCTAAAGGATATAATAATAAAAAAAAATATATTAGTCCCACTGAGTGGTACCTTGGGCAAGTGTCTTCTGGTTCAGTCCCACTGTGTGGCACCTTGGGCAAGTGTCTTCTACTAGAACCTCGGGCCAACCAAAGCCTTGTGAATGGAGTTGGTAGACGGAAACTGAAAGAAGGCCGTCGCATATGTATATATATATATATATATATTATATATATATATATATATATGTATATATATATATATATATTATATATATATATATATATATTATATATATATATATATATATATATATATATATATATGTATGTATGTGCGCGTATATGTTTGTGTGTCTGTGTTTGTCCCCCACCAACATCACCTGACAACCGATGCTGGTGTGTTTACGTCCCTGTAACTTAGTGGTTCAGCAAAAGATACCGATAGAATAAGTACTAGGCTTACAAAGAATAAGTCCTGGGGTTGATTTGCTCAACTAAAGGTGGCACTCCAGCATGGCTACAGTCAGATGACTGAAACGAGTAAAAGAGTAAAAGAGTAAAAAGAGGTATTTGGCATATAATGACAGCACATGACCTAGTGGTTAGAGTGATGCACTCATGATCGCAAAATCATGGTTTCAATTCCTAGACTGGATGATGCAATGTGTTCTTGAACAAAACACTATCTCACATTGCTCTGCGATCATTTTGCCACCTGATGTGTGGTACACAGTGCATGTGTCGAATTGATGGAAAGAGAGAGCTAATGCACAGCTCATACATTTGATCACTATACCCCTTTCGTTACCAAATCAGCTGAAACCGGTTCTGGCTCTGTAGTACAAATGTCTTGTTTTTATAAGTTTTTAATCAAAATCTTCCATCAAGTCACAATCTATGTTCCTAACACTAGCTTAATGATACTAAGTTATTTTACAAAATTTTTTTTAATATTTAGAATAATTGAAAGAAACACAGAGCATCTCAAAATAAATACGGTAACGAAAGGGATAAACAAATCATTTGTGCAAGTTATTCGGTAAAAGCTGAACACTTATACATCGTCTTCGATGGGAGAGTCCCCCATTTGGCATGTAAGACATACTCTCACATAAGATGTTCCCTTCTTTTACAAGGATATTTCATGAGGAAGAAATTTAGTATATTTCACTTAAAAGATAGGATTAAAAAAAACATGATAAAAATAAAGCATAAATAAGAGAATTCACTTAAAAGTTGGGATAAAAAAAGAGAAAAGGAAACACAAGCATAAATAAGAGGGAATACATTTGCCTCTCAATTGTATTAAATAAATGCTAATTTTTTTTCCCACTTGAGAAGATACTATATATGACAGGGAAGCTCTGATAAGGTGTGCATTGACTCTTGAAGAACCCCTGAAGTCTACTGGTATCCAGAATGCAGTTTTCAACCGACTGCATTTGGGCAAGCAAGATGTTACCAAGTTTCTAACAAAGGAGATAAAGAAATGCAACAAATGTGCTCAAGAAGACCTACCCAACCAATGCCAGCATAGAGAAAAAACATGTGTTTAACTGTGTGAGTGAGAGAGAGAGAGAGAGAGGAAGAGAGAGAGAGACAGATAAGTTTTCATGCCGTTTCTGTCTATGAAAATTCAGCTAGCTGGTTCTGCTTATTTTCTTGTGATCAGAGATGGGT
>NW_021835171.1:5000-32500 GCF_006345805.1 Octopus sinensis | reverse complement strand
GAGAAGCAACTTCTATGAAGCAGCTTTCAATTATGATCCAGCAGTTCATTATGCATATTACACTAGAGTTTCCAGTGGTGCAATGACAACTGATTGCATACATTGTAAAGCAAGGAAGTGGCCTGGAGAGACACCTGCACTGATTTTTGGCAACACAAAACGTGTTTTTGAATTACGTGTATTTACTTTATATACATATATGAGTTGAAAACTTTCTCTTAACATTTCACTTAACGTCTATGTTCCATGCTGGCATGGGTTGGAGAGTTATTAATGTGGAAAGTTGATATCTCAGCTACTAGCAGTTGAGACCTGCGTAATCTAGACGGCGTTTTTAATTTTCATTATTTTTTAACCCGAACAATGCTGGGTATTTCTCCTAATATGTATATATATATATATATATATATATATGTATGTATGTATGTGTGTGTGTATACATATGTATATATATATATATATATCCATATATATGTGTATATATATATATATATGTATGTTTGTATGTATGTATGTATGTATATGTGTGTGTGTGTGAATATATATATTATATATCTTTACATCTATAAATACATTTTATATACGTATATATTTTAAACATACGTTTTGCACACATTCGCGCGCACGCACACCCACTCACACCTTACATACGTATATATATCGGGTGGTATAGCAAAGGTGCTCAGTGTCCCGGGGCTAAAGACACATGTGGCGGCATTCATCACTACTGAAAAGTTTTCATTATAATAATTATTCGTCTTGCCACTCATTACGACTAATTAACCATTTAATGACAATAACATGAAGAATTAATTACTGCTTTACAGAGGTGACGAATTGGCAAAGAATCGTGAGAGTTTCGAATAAAATGTCCTGCAGTGCTTTTTCCTGCCCTTTTCTGCTCTCAGTTCAAATCCCGTTGTGACCAAATTTACCTTTCGTTCATTTAGGCATCGGCGATCTTTCAGAGAAAGTATATCATAATTGAAAGTATTTATTCGGCAATTTTCTAAAACTATATATACTTACATGCATAAAAATACATATATAGGCGTAGGAGCGGCTGTGTGGTAAGTAGCTTGCTTACCAACCACATGGTTCCGGGTTCAGTCCCACTGCGTGGCACCTTGGACAAGTGTCTTCTACTATAGCCTCGGGCCGACCAAAGCCTTGTGAGTGGATTTGGTAGACGGAAACTGAAAGAAGCCCGTCGTATATATGTATATATATATATATGTGTGTGTGTGTGTCTGTATTTGTCCCCCCAACATCGCTTGACAACCGATGCTGGTGTGTTTACGTGTCCCCGTAACTTAACGGTTCGGCAAAAGAGACCGATAGAATAAGTACTAGGCTTACAAAGAATAAGTCCTGGGGTCGATTTGCTCGACTAAAAAGGTGGTGCTCCAGCATGGCCACAGTCAAATGCCTGAAACAAGTAAAAGAGTAAAAGGGAGAGACATACACATAAACACATACATACACAAAAAATACATAAAACGTAAGCGATACAGCTGGAAAAAAAACTTAAAGAAATACATATACATACATAAATATACATACATCCACATAAATGCATACATATACTTACATACACAAATATACATATATTCACATACATAATCACATACACACACAAAAAATATGTTTATACATAAGCGATTTAGGTGAAAAAAATTAAAGATATATACATTTCTTTATTGCCCAAATGGAGCTAAACACAAAGTGATTAAGTCGATTACATCGACCCCAGTGCGTAACTGGTACTTATTTAATCGACCCCGAAAGGATGAAAGGCAAAGTCGACCTCGGCGGAATTTGAACTCAGAACGTAACGGCAGATGAAATACCGCTGAGCATTTCGCCCGGCGTGCTAACGATTCTGCCAGCTCGCCAATCGCGGAAATTGCCGAATGCTTTCAGTTTCGATATACTTTCTCCGAAAGATCGCCAAGGTATCAGTCACATAGAGGCACGACCATGGCTGCATGATTAAGAAGCTCGCTTTGTAACGAAGTGGTTTTGGGTTTCGAGTTCAGGCCCACTGCGCAGCACCTTGGGCAAATATCTACTCTAGTTTCCAGCTAACCAATGCCTTGAGTAACTGGACTATAGAAACTGTGTGGAAGCCCTCTTGTATGTATATATTTGATGGGCTTCCACGTAGTTTGTATGTGTGTGTGTGTGTGTGTGTGTGCGAGAGAGAGAGAGAGAGAGAGAGAGAGAGAGAGAGAGAGAGAGAGAGAGAGAGAGTGTGTGCGTGTGACAGTAGTTCAATGGCTGAAACTGGTAAAAGAATTTAAAAAATAATAAGATACAAGAACATTGTTTGTAAAAGATGATTTTCAGATGTCCCTTTGAAGGGGTAAGATGCATAGCCAAAGGGGCTCGTACCTGCTATATGATATGCAAAGAAAGAACTGCCTTACCTTTCACCGCCAAAATAGAATGTAATCGTTATCCAGTAAACATCCTGGTCAACGTCGTTCTGCTTCCATCATTAACTCGTATAATGACGTTTCTGCTGACCTAATTAAATTCTGAAAATAAAATATGATTTATATAATATTCTTCTGACGTACTGAAAAATGTGATTTAGGAAAAGAGAAAAAAACATCGCACTGGGATCGATGTAATCGACTGGCCCCCTCCGCCTAACTTGCTGGCCTTGTGCCAGAATTTGAAATATTATTGTTATTCGTTTCTACTTTAGGCACAAGGCCAGAAATTTTGGGGGAGGTGGGGCCAGTTCATTACGGGCTAAATACAGAGAGGACAAACAAGGACAGACAAACGGATTAAGTCGATTATATCGACCCCAGTCCGTAACTGGTACTTAATTTATCGACCCCGAAAAAATGAAAGGCAAAGTCGAGCTCGGCGGAATTTGAACTCAGAACGTAACGGCAGACGAAATACTGCTAAGCATTTCGCCCGGCGTGCTAACGTTTCTTCCAGCTCGCCACCTTAAATAACATTGTTATTATTATTATTATTATTATTATTGTTATTATTATTATTATTATTATTATTATTATTAAAAAGGCGGCGTCATTGGATTCACAGGTTCGATGCCGTCGCGGTAAGGCATTCGTTTTGAACTCCCGAAGAAGTTTGATTTTTGTTGTCACAAGTTGTTGAACTCTTGTTTTTATTGTTCAATTCGTGTTGTAAGGTAGCTGCCCTCCTAGGGAGCTAGATTTTCTTTTAAAAAAGCCCCCTTTTGGGGGCTAAATACACCAATTACATCGAAGATTTTCTTCGCAAATTTTACCAAAATTAACGGTGATCGAGCGAGGGAGTAAGGACGGGAGGTTGAAGAGCCAACTCAACGAAGACTTCCCCGCCTTCACCACCACTATTGTTCCTACACGGGAAAAAGAAGAGGAGGAGAAAGAAGAAAAGGAACAAGAAAGGGAAAATGATGGCAAAACGCTTGGAAAATATCGAATTAAATAATGAAATGTGGGGAGAAGGCGAAGATTCTCTTGAAGAAGGAGCTTCCCAAAGTGGGCGATTTCAACTTACAGGTGGACGATGGGCCAATTTCTAGAAAATGGTGGGCGATTTGATGGTGTCAAACATCAGCTCATTAATAGTCTCCTGCGTTCTGAATTTTCTATACAAGTGGATGAGTAAACTGTTGTCGACAGTCAATGTTTGATGATGGTATATGTTCGGTATAACAGCAAAGTCCTTCAACCTTGTGAGGAAATGCTGTTCACAGAGAAATTGCCGCTTGATTCAAAAGGTGCAGCAATTTTTCACTCTTAAGTCTTTCCTTTTTGAACATAATATCCCACTCAGTAATATTCTTGCCTGTGCGTCTGATGGAGCCCCTTCGATGATAAGAAGACACAAAGGTTTTTCATCTCCCCTAAAACGTGGAAATTCCCACCAGATACTAACTGTTCATTGCTTGGCATACCGGCAGCATCTAGTGGCAAAAAATATGAACGGTAGATTGAATGATGCGCTATAGTTATTTATCAAGACTGTGGACAAATTGAAGTCCAGTCCCTTGTCTGATCGAATTTTCCGTCAACTCTGAGAAATGATGAGGACCATACTAAACTTTTATACCATGCCGAAGTGCGGTGGTAAAACTGTGCTTTACACTTTGTTGAACTGTTTTATATATCTTTTTCTTTGAAAATACTCCACTATCCGCTTCATTGATGGCTGCAAGGTGCGGTATCTTTTTTCTTTGTGATATACTCATAAAATTAAATGATTTGAATAAGTTATTGCTAGGAAACAGAAAAATTCTCGTTGATTGTACATCATTTATCACTACCTTCATTTCGAAATTGGAGTTGTTTAAGACTGACATTTCAAAACGTCAATTCCATCAATTTCCACAACTTGATTCTTTGAAAGATGAAATGATTGATGCGGATTTAACTACATATCGCAACTATTTACAATCATTGCACGATGGCATAGTGGAGCGATTTCAAGATGCTATTGCGTTACATATTCCAAATTGGTATAGCAATCTGTTTGAGGTCGGATAGTTGATTGCGAGGATGATGTTCAGGAGAAATTGATGGAATTATAAAATGACAATGACTCCAGAATGCGATATTGCCGTAATGGCAAAGAAGGTTTGTGGTACCATCAGAATATATTGAATTCCTACCCCAATCTGTGGAAACATCTGAAATTACTTTTGCTTGCCTTCCCTACCTCGTACCTGGTTGAATCTGGTTTTAACCATGTTGGAACATTATTTTCCCATAAAAGAATTGGACTGGATGTGATACAACGAAGAGACTTGAGGCTAAAGTTGACAAGTTTGAAACCGAATGTCTCTGCACTAGCTGCATCGCACCAGACACATGGTTCTCATTAAAATGTTTTATTCTTTTCCTTTATAATACAATCATTAATTATTTTTGCATCGGTAGTTCTGATCAATGATTCATTTGGGGAAAATGAAAATCAGTGTAAAAGAAAGCGCGTTTCCAGAAGATAATCTCTCTGCATAATATAGAGTTAACGCGCGAATCTTATTTACACTACTGGCAAAGCTAAACCCACAATAAGGGATTAGTAAACAACCGCATATTTAGTCCAAATGGTACTAACAGGGCAACGAGTCTACGATATAGTGTGTGTGTCAAATGATACAGGAAGGGGTCCTAGGGATTTTGTGTTGGGGAGTGGGGTTGTGTCAGGGTTGTTTTTACACAGGTGGGCGATGGAACATTTTTTGGCTGATAGGTGGGCGATATTGCAATTTGACACAAAAATTTGGGAAACACTGCTCCAAACACTACAATTGAAATCGAACAAGGAACCCTGAAGAGGACAATAGCATACAAAGTAATAAGTCTAAGAACAAAAAATGTGCTGAGAGCGACCGAAGCACTGACAGAAAAATATCTTCATCCCATTTGGGATAATAAGATTTACGTTTACAGTGGGAAGCGTTTGGGGACCGTTGAAGTGAAGTTCCAAAACGGAGAAGAAGCAAGGAAACATTGTCACCTCTCTTCGCAGTGAGGAACTGAGAGAAGATTAGTAAGGATTAAGGTGGCCAAAATCCAGCCAGAAATCGATATAGAATATGTAGCAGCAGCCGTCCTGTATGAACTTGGGAATAGGACAAATATCCTCCAGGGATACAGGTTGAGGAAGCAAAATTGGATAGGAGCGGGGATGATGCTCCTCTGCCAAATTGAAGAGGAGCAGATAGAAATTATTCCCGACTTTATCATCATGAGAGGAGGGAGAAGGCTGCTTGTTGCAGTCGAAAGTAGAAAGCCGAAATGCCACCTTTATGACCACACGAAGCCATTTAATGGCTTTCTGCCTAACCAAGAAAGCACCCACCAAAATGCCCCTGCTGCAAGCGCCTCTACCACAGGAAAAGCTCAAGCAACAACCACAGCAGAGCAAACAAACAAGAGGATGCAACAGTGTGGGACACAGGCCATCCAACATGAGCGGCGGGAAAAGGAGTCACAGAAAAAGCAGAGAGAGAGAGAGAGAGAGAAACCCCCAGAGAATGAAAAGAAGAGCACAGATTTGCAAATGAACCCCTACTGATACAGAAGAGGACGAGAACGGAGCGTTGGACGGGAGATCCCAGGAGTGGACAATGGTAAAAGGGAAGAGAAAACAGAGAACGAAAGAAAAAAGCAGCAGCAACACAAGAAAAAATAAATAAAATATAAAAAAGTGACCCTCCCACACAAATACAACATAAACACGAACACACAAGAACAGAAGCGCCACACTGAAACAAACAGAAACAAAAACAGTAACCAAGGCAACTACACAGTAATAGACGCAAGCAATACAGAATCCATGCAGGCAATAAACAATATATTAAACATTGATGAAAACAGCTGTGTCACAGCCACATTCCACAAACCAAAAATTATTACCGTAGAACAAAACACATACACACTTTTAAAAGCAAGACACCTGAATGCCATTGGAGAATTTCGGACCTCTATTAAAAGAATAATCTATAAGGTATTACCAACGGTGGGAGCAGCAACCTGTGACACCTATAGGTAAGTGTTTTTTCTCTCGTTTATCCAACTCGTGGTTGCGCTCAGAATAGGCAGACTGAATGCGCGGGAACTGTGCGATCACTGGAAACAAAATTACCTCCTCAGTGACCTCACGTCTCTACCATTGGATGTGGTGGTCATCAGTGAGGCGAGAGTCGCCGAGGAACGGGTTCTCGCTTCCTTCCTCAATGGCTATGAGATATTCTTATGTCCAAGTCGGTTGTGATGGGGAGGCAGTCTGGTCATGTTGTTTCGGAGGGGTTTGAACCTCGCAGTACGAGCCATCTTCATAGACCGAGAGAGTAGGTGTGTGGTGCTGGACGTGGCAAGCAGGGAAGGCTATGCTTTCAGACTAATAGCGGTCTATACCCCGAGCGGGCAGGGTCGGTCAGAGTTCTTCAGGCGTCTACAGACCTTTCTAGGGACCTCCCACTCCTTAGTGCTAGTGGGGGACTGGAACGGTATCTTAGATGAACGCATAGACTAAGTGGGATTAAGTAGTGGGAAGCGGGGTGCAAAAAGCCTCTCAAACCTGCTCAGTAGTTTCCAATTAGCTGACAGGTACCGACTAGACCATCTCAATGCGCCAATGTGGATTTGTTCAAATCGCAACGGGTCGTCCAGATTGTTCTTAGGATTTTCTGCAGATTAGGGAATAGGGATAGCATAGGGTGTCCACATTTTCAAATAGTCGGCTACACAGACCACAAGTTCGTAGTATGTACGCTCGACCTAGATAGGTTACATAGACAGGGATTTGGCATCTGGAGAAGCAGGTCCATGCCGTCCAACAGCTACTTGGGGTCTGGTTCGGTCCAGGTGGACAAGAACTGGGACGAGGTGACGATCAGGGTAGCCAAACTCACCCAGAAATGGGCTGAGAGGAAACTGTCCCTGAAAGATCGGGCGGAGGTGGCGAATACGTACATCGAATCCGTCATCTATTACCGTCTGACCATCGTGCCTTACCCTAAGACACGCCTGAAGAAGTTGGAGAGTATACTCTTTCGCTTTCTATGGAAGGGGCGCGTTCCTCTTGTCAGGCGGTCCATCTGCTGTCAACAGCCGCTGAGCGGAGGGCTGTGCATGCCGCGATTGCTGATACGCAGGCATGCGCTGAGGCTGCAGCATCTCCTTAACGGTGAGCAGGTGTGGTCACCCTTCGTCAGACACGCTTTTCTTCAACTCATCTCCTTAACGGAAGTGCAACCTTGGGTCAAGCGGAAACCGAGGGAGGGCGAGTGACATCTTGAGTGCCGAAAAGCCCTCTTAGTCTTCTACCAGTCGGGCAATGCGGTCGGTAGAAATTCTACCTTAGTGTTTTCTAGGGGGTTAGCGGAGGATAGGTGTGACGACGTACTTGGGGAGACTCTGGGCTTCAATGAGGATCTTTTTCAGATGACTTTCGGGCCGGGGCCTATGGATAACTTCCAGAAATCCCTAGTCTGGCAATGCTACCGGGGAGCGTTTCCGATTCGGCATAAACTCCACAGGCATGGAAGTGCCGTCAGTCGGAGCTGCCCGAGATGCGCACGGAGCGATGAAACCATTCTGCATGCACTCGTCCAGTGTCCGACAATTTCTGACGCGTGGGTTTATGTCGAGCACTTGCTGTCACGTGTCGCACGGATCTGGCTAACAACCAAGTCTATTGCTAAGATTGCTCCGCCCTCTTCGGTCGGGAAGTTTTCATCTGCGTGGTGGCCATGGCGAAAGAAGTTGTGTGGTGGACAAGACTGAAAGGCACTTTACTCTCTGGCGAATCAACTTTTTCATGTTTCACTTGAAGAGACGGATCAGAGTGGAGAGGGAGGTGCATCCTTCTAGCAAATTTATTGAAAGGTGGATGAGAATGGCGAGCATGGTTCGTGTGAACAGGCCTGCTCTGAGCATGCGCTTCTGAGTGGCGTAAAAGAGAGAAGAAGCACTTCCCTAAGCGGTGAGGGAAAAATTTCTGTGGTGTTTGCACGGTTTCCCCTTGGAAGTCCCCCCGCCACTATTGGGGAATTGTATTTGTTTAATTTTATTGTTAATTTTTGTTATTGTTTTATGTTTACTCGGTAAACCCCTCCGTTTGTGTCCGTTTCTGCCACTGTGTTTGCGCCCCTGTATGTTCTATGTAGGCCCATGTGGCCAGTAAAGAAAACATTATTAAAAAGGCGGCGATCTGGCAGAATCGTTACCACGCCGAACGAAATGCTTAGCGGCATTTCGTCCGTCTCACGTTCTGACCTCAAATTCCGCCGAGGTCGACTTTGTCTTTTAGCTTTTCGGGATCGATGAATAAAGTACTAGTGGAGTACTGGGGTCTATGTAATCTACTGTCCCCTCCCCACAAAATGCAGACCTTGTGCCTATAGTAGAAAGGATTATATTCTGCCATCTGACACAAAAGGTAATAATGGTTTCTTCTTTTCTTGGATTTGCTCTTCAGTAGAAAAAGAAAGAACAAAACACTAAACAAAAGAAATCAAGAAGAATATTAAAATGTATATAAACAAACAAATGAGAGAAAATGAAACGATTGATAAAACCCCAATAGAAATTTTACGGCAAAATAAACAACTCGTTTGGCAATAATCACAACCACGACAACCGCAATAATAACAATAACATTGCGCGTGCACATACCGCGTCGGGCATAAACAGGAATAGCAACGAGTTCGCCTGTCTTTACGTTCTGAGTTCAAATTCCGCCGAGGTCAGCATTGCCTTTCATTCTTCCGGGCTCGAATAAATAAGTAGCAGTTGAGTACTGGGCTCGATGTAATCGACTTAACCCCGCCCCCAAGATTGCTGGCCTTGTGCCTAGATTAGAAATGGTTATAATTAAAGACACCGAGTTGGCAGAGTCATTAGTACATCGGATAAAAATGCTTAGTGGCTTTTCTTCCGGCTCTCTCAGTTCAATTCCGCCAAGGTTTAAATTGCCTTTCATCCATTCTCGGTCGATAAAATAAAAACCAGTCGATGTAATTGATTACCTCTTCCTACAAAATGTCGGTCCTTGTATCTATATAAGAAATGATTAGGCGTATTAAGAGGGCGAATTGGTAGAATCATTAGCGCGTCGGAAGCAATGCCTTGCAGAATTATTCCGGACCTTTACGTTCTCTGATCAAATCCCATCGAGGTCAACTTTACTTTTCATCCTTCGTATGTCTGTGTGTGTGTGTGTGTGTGGGTGAGGGGGGGGTGTCAATAAAATACTAGTTAAGTACTGGGATCCATGAAATTGTGTAGCCCCAATCCCCTTCAGTATTCAGATTGTTCTGCTGAATCTAATGTTTATTCATTCACATTATTTTGAATTAATGATGCATTTACATTTGACGGATATTTGTCCTCATCTTGTTTGTTGTTAACACAACGTTCCGGTTGATACACTCTCCAGCCTTCATCAGGTGTCTTGGGGAAATTTCGAACCTGGGTTCTCGTTGTTGTTGTTGTTATTATTATTATTGAGTGAGAGAGCAGTGCATGCCATCAAAGTGACACTGGGGTAAAATATACGAAGCCCAGTATACCCATCATACCCGTCTGATAAGGGTACACTAGGCACATGCATCACAACTATATGTGCGCGACATGGCGATCTCATATCAAGATAAACAGCACAAGACCTTGCAGGTGGGGTCCCAAAGAATCCCTCTCAACACACAGCTATGATGCTCCCCCACTACTTCTGCTCGTGATCAGATATGAACACATTGTCAGCCACCAATGAACATGGTCAACTGGTTAAGGTCAAACAACTGACAAGAAAATCTGTGGTACTGAGCAGAATATTTGCTGTAGCCCATCTTTTATACCAAGACAAAACAATGTACATGATAACACTTCCAATCAGTTAAGATCAGAAGCCACGAGAGCTACTGCCTGGTACTGCATCAGGGCATTTATTATTATTATTATTATTATTATTATTATTATTATTATTATTATTATTATTATTCAGGTCACTGCCTGAAATTTTCTATTGGTAGTTTTACTCGAAGGAAATATTTGCGAAGTGTTGTATTATTCTTTGAGTAAAACCACCTCTAGAAGAGAATATGACCACAGCTTTGGTAGGTTACACAAAGGCGAAATATGCTGCCCCCTCAAAATAAGGCTAGAGGAACATCGCAAAGCTGTGACACGAGGAGATATTGATAAATCGGGTATAGCTGATCATCTATGGAAAAATGGTGACCACCTCCCCTTGTGGGATGAAGTTAAAATTATCGACAGAGAACACCACTGGAAGATATGAAAACTAAAAGAAGCAGCACATATGCTAGGACATAATAACCTTTTAAGCAGACCGAGTGCAGATATTAGTAGCATGTGGGAACCGGTATTAAGGAAGGATAAGAAAATATTAGATTTATAAGCCCAAAACTTCACTCCATAATCGCCCATGGCGTAGTGGTTAAGAGCGCGGGAAACTAACTCCAAGATTCTGTGTTCGATTCCAGGCAGTGACCTGAATAATAATAATAATAATAATAATAATAATAATAATAATAGTAATAACATCGTAAAATACCTTAGGAATGAGAACCCAGGTTCGAAATTTCCCCAAGACACCTGATAAAGGACGGAGAATATATCAGCCGAAACGCTGTGTTAACAACAAACAAGATGAGGACAAATATCCGTCAAATGTAAATAATATACATAATTCCTCATCTTTCAAATATAGAACTATATAATCATGGATTATTTTGTACCATTTTCGCACCAATGATGTGATTGTTAATTTCTAGAATGACATTTTATGACATGTGGCCGATTTAAAATTGCTGCCCTGATGTCAAAATTAGAAACCATTACTGCTGCTGCTGCTGCTGCTGCTACTACTATACTACTACTACTACTACTACTACTACTACTACTCCTACTACTACTACTACTACTACTCCTACTACTACTACTACTACTACTTCAAGAAGTCGGTTGGACGGGGGTTGCGAGCAGTGACTTCCTGGCACAGATGTGAAGGGATTTTAAATTCCCGGGCTTACAATCAGCTGTGATGTGGTAAGGTATATTAAACATTGATCATATTTTCCATTGATCTTAACCGAAAGCCTGAGAAGTGTCAATTAGTCAATTTATTTTCCAGTAAATTTTATATGATTTTGTTGTGTAGGGAGGGTCATCATGCCACACACTGATTCAATTTCACAAATTTATTAAACATCGATTTCTTTTTGTCAAAGTCCTTTCGCTGCTTTTCTTTTTGGCTTTTTCTTTTGTTTATTAAATTTATTAACTTTTAATGAATAGTTAAAATATATCATCCTGTTAATTTAAGTCTAGACCTTGTGGTTTAAATAATTTGGGATCTATTATTTTAACTTTTCCATTATAATGGCAGTGTATGTGATGGTAGCGGTGGTGTATGATGGTGATTGTGGTGGTGGCGCATAGGATGGTAGTGTGTGTGGTGGTGGTGGTGGTGGCGTGTGTATGTTTGTGTGGTGTGTATGTGTAGTGGTGGTGGTGTGTGGTGATGGTGACATGTGTGGAATGGTGGTGGTGGTTGGAGAGGTGGTTTAAGTGTGGTGGTAGCAGTGGTGGTATTGTGTGATGGCGTGAGGCTGGTGGTTGGAGTGGTGGTGTATGAAGGTGGCAATTGGGTTGGTAGGGGGGATGTTGTTTCCATTGATTTCTCACCACCACCAGTCCACTCGCCACTATCCCCATCAACCATGCACACACACACACACACACACAAACACACATACACACACATATGCACAAAATAGGGAGTAGTAAAACAGTTGACAACCGACGAGGAGTTATCTTTTGTTGGTATTTTGTCCTCTACTTATCTCTCGTGTGTTCACGTACTTTTTAGTCGTTGATGATGTACTTAATGTGTGTATATATAAATATAACTCCAAGAAAGTTAGATGTTGTGAATCCAACCAAACTAAGGGATATCTATCCAATATACTGCCGGTAGAATACCCAATTATTAATACACAAGTGCTTTTTATTGCATTGCAATTACATTACCGAGTGTACTAAATGGGAGAGGGTAAAGAGATATATTTTGTAATTGTCATTTTAAGTAAATGAATAAATTGACGTAATATAATGTCTAAAAGTTGATAAACCACCTATTAATCCCCTCCATTTTCTTATTGCTCTCTCTTTCTCTTTCTCTCTCTCTCTCTCTCTCTCTCTCGCTCTCTCTCTCTCTCTATATATATATATATATTTACCAACCACATGGTACCGGGTTCAGTCCCACTGCGTGGTACATTGGGCAAGCGTCTTCTACTATGGCCTCCGGCCGACCAAAGCCTTGTGAGTGGATTTGGCAGACGGAAATTGAAACAAGCCCGTCGCATATATATATATGGCCGCAGTCAAATGACTGAAACAAGTAAAAGAATAAAAGAATATATATATATAATATATATATATATTATATATATATATATATATATATATATAATATATATATATATAATATATATATATATATATCAAATCATGATATAAAAAAATTCAATTGTAGAGATAAAATAGCATGTTCTTTGGTGAATAAATGTTCACGTAGAAACATTATATATAAATGTACTGTAAAAATAAGTGCACATATATAAGCATTTATAGGTGCAGTTAACGGTAACCTTCAAGAACCGTTGGAGGAACCATGCAGCATCATTTACGATCAGCTGCAAAGGGCAATGCACATATCTTGTAGACCTCATATAGGACCTCAAACGGAAAGAAAATACAATACAGCACGACTTGGACAATAATGTGATATGCAAAATCATATAACGCATATTCAAAGGTAATCTAGCCTCTGCCTTGAGGAGACACTTGATATGATATTATATTGATATAACGTCATGATAAAGTAATCGACAAACTCCCGAATTATTTTAACATATAACCATAGACGTAAGAGCTCATTTCTGGAATTTACAGAGAACATGTAATGTTCAATGTTATATCGATCCTTTCTTTCTGAAAAGTGTCATTATGATTTGGTGATTACTTCCACCGAAAAGATTATACTCTTATTTACCTGAATTATGTGGTTTTCATTATTGCAACTAAATTTGTGCCTCGCTTGCTCACAGAAGATCAAAAGTAGTCAGGACCGAATGCATGTCGTGAACTGAAAGAACAGTTTGAAGTTGATCCGAACCTTTTTTCGAAGGTAATCACAGGTGACGAAAGCTGGTGCTACGGCTACGATCCAGAAACGAAGCAGCAATAAAGTCAATAGAAGCATTCAATGTCACCACGCTCTCCAAAAGTGTGTCAAGTGAAGTCCAATGTCAAAGCGATGCTGATTTGCTTCATCGATGCGAAAAGAATTGTCCACACAGCATTTGTTCCTCCTGGTCAAACAGTTAACCAGACATTTGGCTAGGCAAGTCTGAAGCGTTTGCGAAATGAAAACGCCCCGACCTGTGGCTAAAGCGGAAACTGGTGGTTTCATCACGACAGTGCACTTTCGCACAATACCTTTAGTATGAGACAGTTTTTGACCAAAAAGGCATCGTCCCCTTTATCCACCCTCCATTTTCATCCGATCTTGCTCCCTGCACCTCTTTTTGTTCCTCTTCTTCTAATGGATGCGTGGGACGGAAAATTATTGATTTGACTTCACACTGTGAAGCGAGAGGAATCGTCAGTAGTATGTATGTATGTATGTATGTATGTATGTATGTATGTATTTTGCTTACTTCGATTCATCATTAAAATAATTAAAATGATCCGATAAGTTTGTCCTGCCTTGGTTTTGTTTTCCCCTTCCTTTAATTTATATATATTTCTATTTATACACCAAGTGAATGAACGCGCGCGCGCATGTGTGTAAATGTGCGGGAGAATGAATTTTTTCTGTGTGATAGCAACTATTAATGAACGATTAAGCGACTGCGATAGGAGCCAAGAACAGTTAAATTTATGAGCAGACTGGCAGGACAAGTCAATATCCCGCTAGAATAATAAGCTGACCACATGTCCTTTGAAGTAAAACACTTTCAGACACAAGAGATAAGCAATTCTTCTAGTTCATATGGTGACAACATTATTACCTTAGAGTGTTAATCTATCTTCATAAGAGGCGAGACATGTCTGTGCGAAAGAAAAGGCTGCATTTGAGGTTTTGTTCATTTATATTTTATACTACAGATTTGTAATTTCCATTCATTAATTTTGGTATATTTATTTATTTTATAATTTACGTTTTTGATCTTTATTACCATTAATTTATTTAGCATTTTTTATAACTTGTGTCTATTGGAATCTATGTGTTGCTCTTCGTCAAGGGAAAGCTAAAAATAGAATATGAATATATGAATGGGAAACTATCGGTGATCCAGCAACGTTCTCTAAGTCACTCACCTGATGACATGTGAGTATACAGCTATTGCTGGTTCATATTTGCATCATATGTAATAATATGTATCATTTGTGAAACACTCAGCTAACAGCTGAAACCACTGTTGTGAATTGGATTAAAGCCTGTTCATCCCATCGTCTTGTATTATAAATTTTTGCTACACACACGCACACACACAAATATATATATATATACATGTGTGTGTGTGTGTGTGTGTGTGTGTGTGTGTGTGTGTGTGTGTGTGTGTGTGAAATATAACGTGTCTTGAATGGCACAACAATGCAGAGTGGACTATAATAACCGTTATAATTTAATTATCCATAGCCTGATATAATAACATTTTGAAATATAAGAATTCCTTCTTCAGATATCGCTGAGGAATTGATCGAGTCACTACTATAATCGGTTTTCCAACGGTTACTGAATTTTTTTTTTTTTTTCGGAAGCGCCTCTGCATTGGTCTCACGAAGCTTTTTCCGGAATTCTTTTCATGAGAAGTGCGTAAGGGCGGCCATGTCTCGCGCTCGTGTGTGTTGGCACATCTGCAACGCTGCTTCTAAGTTATGTATTATAGATGCAGTTTCTTTTTTTTTAACCTAGTACTTACTATCGATCTCTTTCTCTCCCTCTCTTGTTACGGGGACGTTAACAAACCAATATCGGCTGTCGAGTGAAGATGGGGTACAGATACAAGTAGAAGACACACACATACATAGACATACGCGGGGTTCTTTCAGTTTCTTTCTACCAAATCTACCCGCGGAGCTTTGGCTGCCATGGGATACAACAGAAAATACTTGCCCAAGGTGCCACGCAGTAGAACTGAATATGGAAACGTGGGTGAACGACAAACTTATCACCCACCCACGTCCGCATCTATATACGTATATATATATCCAGTCATACATGCACACATACACACACACACAGATACATACAAATATACATATACATACATACATACATACATACATACATACATACATACATACATACATACATACATACATACATACATACATACATACATACAAAAATAACCTGTTGATGTTGAAATTCCAATAAAGGAACCTTGGATCTAGGTTAAAAACCGACTCCTCTATTGGCAAAAAAATCTTGAAATAAAACTGAATAATGATATTCATACAATGATTGCATACATGGGAGAGTAAGGAATGATTTGACGGAGAATTGGTTAGTATTTCTACAAGGTCTAGATATCATGAAGAGGTCTACCTCATTAGCCTGTAGGAATATTAATGAAATTGGCGTGATTTTAGCTGATTCTCAAACCTATAAGTATTGCAATTAACGGGACTCAGAGCATTTTAAAAAGCCTGGTGCGAATGAAAGAGCTGTCTACAGGGTACCTCGACGTGCTATTACTAGCAGCCAAATCACCTTCACATTCCGCCCTCTAAACGCGCACAAGCATAACTACTGTTGTCGCTGGATGTACATGAATGAAAGAATAGTCAAGAATAAAACGTGTTAGAATGAAAGGGATAGTTGTGGTGGTGATTATGGTGATAATATTGTGGCTGCTGTGGTAGTGAGGAGGACCAAAATGCCGATAGAGTTATGTGGGTTCGATTCCGAGTGAAATATGTTCATTGATAATAGCGATATGATGTTGGGGATGGTATTGGTGGTGGTGGTGGTGATGGTAAGGCGGCGAGCTGGCAGAAACGTTAGCACGCCGGGCGAAATGCTTAGCGGTATTTCGTCTGCCGTTATGTTGTGAGTTCAAATTCCGCCAAGGTCGACTTTACCTTTCATCCTTTCGGGGTCGATAAATTAAGGACCAGTTACGCACTGGGGTCGATGTAATCGACTTAATACCTATGTCTGTCCTTGTTTGTCCCCTCTATGTTTAACCCCTTGTGGGTAATAAAGAAATAGGTGGTGGTGGCAGTTGCAGTAGTGGTAGTAATAGTGGTGGTGGTGGTGGTAGTGGTGGTGACGACGACGATGACTAGAGGGTGATGAGAGACGACAAAAATGATGGTTATGATAACTATGACGGCAACGACGATGATGATGATTACGTTGGTCGTGGTGGTGATGAACTGAAAGTAGCGGTGTCGATGGTAGTAATTGTGAAAATATGTGAATGTGTTTGTGCGTACGTGTTTAGTGTCGGTGGTGAAGGTGGTTGTGTCGATGGTGAAGGCTGTGAGAAGAGACGATAGAGTTGGTAGAGAAGGGGCGGAAGAAAAAAAACTGGGTCAGAACCGTGGTTCACCGCTCAGGGGCAGTTCTCTCTGCTGCAGCGGTTAGAGTAGATTCAAGTCCTTGCACCGGAAGTGACGCGCCGATGACGTCATTGAGGGCTCGGATGGCTTTCGGTAAAATAGGAGTTGCATTAAGACTGACAGGATGTTCTTGTGACTATGCACGTATGTATGTATGTATGTATGTGTGTATGTATGTATGTATGTATGTATGTATGTGTGTGTGTATGTATGTAAGTATGTATGCATGTATGTATGATGTATGTATGTATGTATGTATGTATGTATGTATGTATGTATGTAGTATGTATGTGTGTATGTATGTATGTATGTATGTATGTATGTATGTGTGTGTGTATGTATGTAAGTATGTATGCATGTATGTATGTATGTATGTATGTATGTATGTATGTATGTATGTATGTATGTATGTATGTATGTATGTGTGTGTGTGTATGTATGTAAGTATGTATGTGTGTGTGTATGTATGTATGTTTGTATGTATGTACATATATACATGCATACATAGACATATATATGTATACACACATATGAACGTATGTGTACATATATTTATGAATTACATCATTATATATTACACATACACACATATTTATGCATTTACATATCATTATATATTATACATACACACACATATATACACACACACAAACATGTATATATACTCATATAAATACATAATACATATATATGTATATATAAATGCATGCATGTATGTATATATGTGTGTGTTCGTGTGTGTGCACACGCGCGCGCATACCCATACATACACTCATATCAAATGTATGGGCGTAGCCAGGATCTCCACCGGAGGGGTGTTCTCTGGTTCATTAAAAGAGATCCACCATTAACCGTTTAATTTGCAAAAACACAACATTAAAATAAAAGTTAGATAATAATTATTCTGGCATGGTACGACCTTGTGGTACCCCTGCAGGGTACGGAGGTGCATGTACACACACACACATGTATATATATATATATATATATATATCGTGTGTAGCCATGTAGTTAGGGTGTGGGTCTCACTATTATAAGGTTATGAATTCGATTCCTGACCTGGGTAGCGCGATGCGTCCTTGAGCAAGGTTAATAACTGCTCGTTACTCCAGTCAACTCAGCTGTTTTTAAACCCTAAGTTTTCCATTTAATTTCTATCAAAACGTCTTAATCTCCATATAAGGTTACTCAAAGAACTGTCCTCATGAAATACCGTTGTTGTTTAATATTTAGAAAAAACAATATTTTGAAAACGTTTCGAAACAAACATATTTTTTTTACTGCCCGAACTAAGGAAGCTGGAACTTACACAAAAGATACTTAGCTTCGTGCACACAAGGCGCTTATAACCCAGTTCTTTTGTTAAAGCCGTTACTTCTATGAAGCAATTCTTAATTTTTCACTCAAAGGTCATACAGCATGTTTCACTTGTAGCTGCCGCTCCTCTACAGTTGTGCCTTATTTTCAATCGATCAAATAATTCTGAATTCGTGAAAACATGCATCACATAACAACCATATTAATTTCGAGAAAGCCGTAGCACATTTTTATCAGGCCTGACAAAATGAATGTTTGTGCCTTTCATGTCGTTTTTTGAATGTTAATGCAGTTACCACAGTGTATAATTTAGATTCATACTTTCACACTGTACACTACCAACTTTGTCAAACAGTTATCATGAAGAGAGCAATTCTCACGAATTCTGAGGTTGCATGATTCGTGTTGGTTGGCCGGTTGCCTATGTTTTTCATCCACCTCTGCAGCATTATGACCTCTGATATTACAACCGAAATACTTACTAGCTGAGTGTACACACACACACACAACTCTGGCATTCAAATGACTCCATAATACAGGCTTTGAATATAACACGCACATATTCACGTTTAAGAACAGATTTATTAAAGAACGACTCGGTATCGATCCATTATCCTCAAGCGCCTCTGCCAAGATTCGTTGCTTGAATTAAGATATGGTTTTAAACCAACAATCCTATATTTGATATTACATAACATCAATTACAAAGCCGTCTACACAGACCATCAAGTAGACTTCCCGACATTTATTTCAGCCAGTCACATCTTGAGTCTGGTGTCACAAATACATCACCCGTTCAGCAAACACATAACCCAACATATATATCAGCCAACCATATGAAAAGTCGGTTGACATCAAAATGGAACTTCAGAATATTCAATAATATAACGCCATTTTGTTACAAGTAAGGATTTGATCCTATCTTCTTTTGAGAGATGCCACAATTGCACCTGGCGGATTACTTTACAGTGGGATGCTATTGTTTGTTTGATTTTATTTTTTATTCTTTTATTTGTTTCAGTCATTTGACTGCGGCCATGCTGCAACAACATTATATATATATTATATATATATATATATATATATATATATATATATATATATATATATATGAATACAAAAATGGGATAAGAATGCAAAACATTCAGACTTAGGTGATACAAAAAAGTGACATGTATCATGTTGTTAATACTCCTTGATATCCCAACCCATAGAACAAGAGTTAGGAGTCAAAAATATCTCCCAGTTGGGAATCTTACATATCTCTCTCTATATAAATGGCAGTTTGTCTGTCTGTGTGTCTGTGTGTCTGATAGGTTGTACCCTCACCCTGACCACGGCTTTCAACCGATTCTGATGAAACTAAACACAAACTTCGCCCAATGTCATAATTCAAAACTAACGCAGCGAAAATTTTGAAAAGTTCCCTCAGTTCTGAAAAAAATCGATAAATTCGACATGGGGTCGAGAATCTCAGCTTTTTATATGCAACACATTTTCTGTTGTAGTTTTCGCAACTTGCAATCGATTTTCACCAAACTCATGGTGAAGCTTAATGTTACCCTAAGAAACTTAATTCTGACGTTAGTTTTCCATGCAATACCTTACCATCAGAAAAAATCGATAAAATCATGCCATTTTGGGAAATCGCGTTTTCGCCCAAAGGGACAGATAGGAACGTCGTATACGCAGAAGACATTGCAACCTACACTTGCGCATTCGTTCCCTAGAGGGAAAGGACTAGATTGGGATTAGTCATTGCCTACTAGGGGCTCTTACATACCCGGGCAACGCCGGGCTATGCTGCTAGTCAACCCTAAAACAGGAATTGGGCGCTACTTTTGACTCACTATGTATATATGTATATATGTATTTGTGTATACACACGCGCGCACGCACACACACACACACACACACACACACACACACACACACACACACACAATGAAAGTGACTCTAAATATAATACGTTCACACATAAGGCATTCGACTAAGATTTTCTCTAGCACATTTTAACAATCGTCAGATTGTAAAATAACTCGAGTAAATATGTTAATTTAAGAAAATATCACCGTCTTTATCTTCATTCAATAATAACAATCTGACCACCACATTGTCTTCTATGTTACATTTGGTGACTCGTCGTTCGATTTAATGACCTGTCGATAATTTCTCCCCAACATTCGATTCCCTGCTATAATTGATGACCTCTTGAGTATTTATTGTATCTTATAAGGGTGGTGATTGGGGGGTGGGATAAATAGCCAGTATTATCGAACTGGGTATATTTACAGAGTTGTTAGTCGCTAATGTTGTTAACCTTGTCTATTAGCGAGATACTGTTCCATACAGAAAAGGGATTTGACATTTTCTTTTATATACCAAGTAAAATCAATTACCGGATTTGCACGTTAGCTGTTTCTAATTCGGTTTAGGCGCGATTGATTAGTCTGCATCCAGGGGTTTCGGTTGGTGATCGTTAAAGAGTAAGAAATGGCCACTTAGTGGGTAGGGTAAATATACTGCTGCTGCTGCTGCTGCAACTACCGCAGCTACTATTACTACTACCAATACTACTACAACTACTACTATTGTTACTGCTGCTGCTGCTGTTGCTGCTACTACTACTACTACTACATAAAATACAAAATACAAAGTTATATCTTGATATCGCTAGTGATAACAATACTCAAAATATATAACAGACTGGAATTGTTAGCCCGTCTCTTGTAATTTCGATCAATTGTATCTTGTCCTCCCTCTTATAGAAGTGTGGCTACAATCCAGCCTACCTCTACTTGGGGGGGGGGGGGTATTTAATTTTTTTTCCGGGACGTCCTATGTCCCAGATATAAAGGTAAAAGTAAAATATTTCCACTTTGCAAGTTCGAGTCGAGTACTCCCTTGCACGCTCCGTTGACTTGAACCTTGCTTCTATTGTGGCGAATTTACCGCCTCTGATTAGATACCTTTCATAGTCGCACCAAGACACTTTTCGAAGGTGCTTTCTTCCATGTGTTCAAATCTTTTTTCTCTACATTATATACTTTATAGACAATAGTCTTTTCTTTAATTTAATTTTTTATTATCCATCTGGACTATTCCATTTCTGCAGGCCAATTTTATTTTTAATTTATTCCCATTCATGTGAAACCACTTATTCAAGTTCAAATCATTGATACAATTTTATACCAATTGCTATTTTTACTTTTGTTATGTTACGATTATATTATACATATATATAGGCGTAGTTATGTGATAAGAAGTTTGCTTCCCAACCACATGGTTCTTCATTCAGCCCTACCGCGTGGTACCTTTGGGCGGTTTCTACTATCAAAGCACTTGTGAGTGGATTTGGTAGACAGAAACTGAAAGGAAGCCTGTCATATGTGTGTGTGTGTGTGTGCGTGTGCGTGTGTATATAGGTTACTTGATAGGTAGATAGATAGATAGATAGATAGATAGATAGATAGATAGATAGATAGATAGATAGATAGATAGATAGATAGATAGATAGATAGAAAGATATGTTTCTTTATTAGCCACACAGGGCTGCACACAGACGGGACAGATTACAAAGTAGAGCTTTTCTTTTTGGGGAGAAAAAAAAAGTGGAGTAGGTTTTCGATCAAAAAGGATCGTAAAAGGGAAGAAAAAAGGCCAAATGTCAAACTGAGCAGCTGCGAATCTAAGATGTCCTTCACAAATGCACTGGGGTTCAGCAAGTTTGTTCAAAAGACAGCTGTTTCAAAAACCAGGATACCTGACGAAACTACTTAAAATTTTTGTTTGGTTGTGAAAGTATCTGGAACAACAGGCCTGGAATTGCGTTATCTCATTCAATCCTCACTTTCCCGTATATTTTAAAAATATATTTTATTTTAAAATGGGTGAGTGACATCTGAGGGGTGTTTGAGTGTTACTATTCTAAGCATGTCCTGTAATCTCACGTAGATTCCTAGAACGTTATCACATGATTATCGGGGTTGCTGGTACTGTTCCTGCCACTCCCGCTGTTGTTGTTGATAATGGTGGTCACTAACACACATGTATATATTCATATATACACACATACGTACATACATAGATAATATAAACAAGTGTGTGTATGTGTGCATATATACATGTATATAAATATGTGCGTGTGTATATATACATACATTTAAATATACATATATAAATCTATACATACACACACACAAGTATATATATATATATATACATACACATACATATATATACACACACACACATATCTTGTGAAGGCGCGTGCCTTAGTGGTTAGGGCATTCGGCTCGCGATTGTAAGGTCGTGAGTTCGATTCCCGGCGACGCGTTGAGTGCTTGAGCAAGACACTTTATTTCACGTTGCTCCAGTCCACTCAGCTGGCAAAAATGAGTTGTACCTGTATTTCAAAGGGCCGGCCTTGTACCTTGCACACTTTGTGTCACGCTGAATCTCCCTGAGAACTACGTTATGGGTACGCGTGTCTGTGGATTGCTCAGTCACTTGCACGTTAATTTCATGAGCAGGCTGTTCCGTTGATCGTATCAACTGGGACCCTCGTCGTCGTAACCGACGGAGTGCTCCTTTTTTTTTATATCTTCATATATAAAGACAGACACAGGAGTGGCTGTGTGGTATGAAGCTTGCTTCCCAACCACATGCTTCAGGTTCAGTTCCACTGTGTGACACCTTGGGCAAGTGTCTTCTACTATAGCCTCGGCCGACCAAAGCCTTGTGAGTGGATTTGGTAGACGGAAACTCAGAGAAGCCTGTCATATATAATATATATATATAATATATATATATATATATATATATATATATATATATATATATATATATATGTATGTATGTATATGTGTGTATGTATGTATTTGTGTATCTGAGTTTGTCATCTACCATCGCTTGACAATCGATGTTGGTGGGTTTACGTCCCCTTAACTTAGCGGCTCGGCAAAAAGATCGATAGAATAAGTAGTAGGCTTACATAGAATAAATCCCGGGATCAATTTGTTTGACTAAAGGCGGTGCTCCAGCATGGCCGCAGTCAAATGACTGAAGCAAGTAAAAGAAGATATATATATATATATATATACCACACGCAAAGCAACGTGAGATAAAGCATTTTTCTGAAGACCAAAACGAACCAACCAGTCTGATCCGGGAATTGCAACGACCGCACCCTAACCACGCGCAATCTCGCGATTGTGAGTACAACACCCCAGCCATGCACAATCATACGCGCGCGTGTATATGGAGGGATGTGGTGCAGTCGTTAGAATGTAGCATTTATCATCCTACGATTTGAGGATGGAGCGGTACGTTGCGTCCTTCGGCAAGGCAGTTCATTTCACATTACTGCTACCAATTTAGCTCTGAATAAGTAAAAGCCGAGTAATGGTACTGTCGTCTTTTAAATCCTTGATATTCCGATTCATCGAGGGTGGGATGGCCCAGATGGTGTTTATGTCACGAGTACGTGAAAAAAATTAGCGATAGCATGGTGCCAGATCATAATCATTAGTAACGGCTATGATTATACACGCACATATGTTTGTGTGAATACATACATACGTGCATACATATGTGTGTATATGCGTGTTTGTGTGTACACACTTATCTACACCCACACAAATATATGTATGTATGTATATGGTGTGCTAGGTAGGTCTCTTTTGGTGAAAGTGACCTTCACCAGAATAAGTTGATGTCACCAGAATGAGTCCAACGATCATTAGGTCTTGCTACCCTGAGCCGCAACATATATATATATATATATATAATATATATATATATACATACATAACACACACACACACAAAATATGTGTCTCTACACATGTTATATACAAATAATTGTACGTGTATAGGTGCGTGCGTTTTTATACTCACACATTCACACATAAATACATACATATGATACGTTATATATATATATATATATATATATATATATATATATATATATATATATATAAATATGTGTGTATATATATATATACATGCATATATATATATTATATATATATATATATATATATTATACATAATACATATACATACATATGATATGTATATATATGTACATATATATATATATGCACATGCATAAATACATATACATACATACAAGTATTCATACATACATGTATACATTCATGCATACATACATACGTACATACATACATACATACATACATACATACATACATACATACATACATATATACACACGTACATATATAAATTATCGTATATTCTTATCAGTTAGTTATCGTTGCGTTCCGAAAATAGTAGACTACACCATCGCCACCACCTTAACACACAACTGACCTTGGAGCCACAACAGCAACAGCTACATACACATGCGCGCACACGCACACTTACATGCATATGTGTGTATAGAGAGATATTTATACATGTGTTTGTGAGTAATTATATATATTTAAACACATATATACATATATCTGCATGTATATATATATATACTGTATATGTGTAATATTACAGGTATATATATACATACATACATACATACATACATACATACATACATACATACATATATATTTATATATGTGCACACACACACACACACCACACACACACACTAGCGATGCGTCCCATATTTGTTCCTTTCTTATGAGCAGAATCGGCACACGAGGATTATGAAGCAAACAACTCTTCTCTATAAACATGTTTTTCGGTTATTTTCTGTTGAACAATGCTGCAGTTGCCGTCAACCAAATCCAGTTACAAGTCTGTGGTTGGCCTGGGGGTACTGTAGAAAACACTTGCCCAAGGTACCATACAGAGAGATTGAACGTCGAACCCCGTGGTTGAGAAGCAAATTTCTCAACCACACAGTCATTCTTGCATCTAATGTCTGTTTACATTTGCTGTTAAATGGAGTAGTGTCCCACTATGCCTCAAAGATTATCAAGCAGAAATCCATAAAATAAATGCCAGATTGAAATACGTACTGAGGTCAGTATGATCAATTACATTTTTGAAGATGATACCCCATCATGGTGACAGTTGAAAGACTAAACCTAGTGAAATAATGTTTAAAGACTTAATGGCTTCAAATTTAAGGCAATGGATAATGTGTTCAAAACTTCGTATTGAACTTCCACTCTATACGATAACACTATATGTACATCTCGGTCTACTTGGCTTTCAACAATTAACAATTGTAATTTGAAGTTGAATGGTTAGCGGTAAGAAAGATGTCCAGATTTCTTAAAAAGTTATTGTGCAAAATATAGAGAAAAAGTATGTTTTTCACCACAACTAAACACACACACATACACATGTGTCTCTGTGGTAACTTAAGCTACAACAAATAGCAGCCAAATCTGTCTTAAATCACACACTTTCATCAAAAGAAAGACACAGATTTACAGTATTTCAGGAAGGAAAAAAAGTATGCGAGGTGTCTACTACATCAGAGGCAACTCTGGGCTAAACAAAACACAGACAAACATGCTTCACATTAAAAGATTATATACTAAATAATGCTAATAAAGTTGACAGTATATCTTCGAAGTTTCATTCCCGGGTAAATCTCCATGGATTTTAAACATTTTCTTTATATGCTCTACCTAAGACAAAAATGGTTCAAGCAGACTTGCCTCTCTTAGCTAAAGACCACAAATTGTGCGACTCGACCTCGTTTCCGAGATAATTTTTGTAGTTAAAAAGAGTTGTTGTGCAAAATACATGCTTTATTTGGTAGCCGAAATATTACTGAATCTTTTGATACCTCTAACGTCAAAATCGGCAACTCAGTTTTCGAATCCATAAATATACATCTATCTATCTATCTATCTATATATATATATATATATATTATATATATATATATAATATATATATATATTATGCATGTATATGTGTATATATAATATATATATATATATATATATATATGCATGTATATATGTCAGATAATAGTTTTACTTTTTGCCCATGACACTGCATGGACCCTAAATAGGGCTCGCGTAGAATTTGAATAAAATCGTTTGGGTAGTTTTCGAGTTTTAGTGATGCACACATACAGACAATCTGATAGACAGACAAACAATCTCAGCTTTATATATATATATACACAAAAAATTTATAATGATATACATAATTATAACAGGGGCTTGTCTTGTGCCTCACTACGTACTGAAAAGTAGACGTTAAAATAATGTGGTGTGATTTTTCTCGGAGGATTTATGGTGGTAATAGTGTTTTTTGACGTCTATTTTTCAGTGCGTGTGTGAGGCACATGACAAGCAATTGTTATAATTATGTATATTATTATAAATTATTTGTAAAATTTACCTATGAGGTTTTTATTTACGCGCTGACCACTTGGTAAAAATTATTATATATATATATATTATATATTATATATATATATATATATATATATATATTATTGTATATGATATATATCATAATGTTATTTATTCTCCGATTATATAAACAAATGACCGAAAAATGACGAGCTCACCTCACGCTGAATCGAACCCACAAATCGATGCTTCATACCTTCCTGCGAATCTGATTGGCCTAACGCCCACCCATCAATTTCAGTCAAATTTAGTTAATATATACTTAAACTGTCTTAAATAATTTTTATAAACAACCCGTAACTCGCAAAGCCTTTCGGGTTTGTTTATAAAAATATTATTTATGTAGTTATATCTACATATATATATATATATATATATATATATATATATATATATATATATATATATATATATATATAATATATATATATATATATATATATATATGTAGGTCCCGGGTTGATTCGGGGTTAACCACAGTAAATAAGGTACTCAATACATAGCAGAGTAAAATTAATTTATTATATAGAAGGAGCTTCTACAGGACTAGAACTGTTTCATTCAAGAGAAATCTCAGGAAGCTTCCTGAAGATTTCTCTTGAATGAAACAGTTCTAGTCCTGTAGAAGCTCCTTCTATATAATAAATTAATATATATATATATATATATTATGTATGTATGTATGT
>NW_021835170.1:40000-42128 GCF_006345805.1 Octopus sinensis | reverse complement strand
TTCTCTATGTTTCCGACGAAGAACTCCGCTCGAAACGTTAAACCCCATTCTTCCTGAGCGTCCCAATAATACTATATTTGTTCCACGTCCTCGCGTTGTTGTGTTTTTTGTGCTTCTTGTTGGATTAACTATATTATAATAATATATATATATATATATATATATATATATAAGTAATGAAAAATTAAAGGGTGAACTCCAACAACAGCGTAGGGCTCAATTTTGGGATGTACAATTAGATTAAAGTATTAATTATAAAAGAGACAAATTTCAAGGTCAATAACACTCATCAAAGCGTACACATCTAATCATATAGGGTATATACGCGTATAAGCCATTATAAATTGCCAACATATAACATATAA
Organism: Octopus sinensis; assembly: GCF_006345805.1. Taxonomy (NCBI): domain Eukaryota; kingdom Metazoa; phylum Mollusca; class Cephalopoda; order Octopoda; family Octopodidae; genus Octopus; species Octopus sinensis. The sequence goes on along the minus strand of NW_021835170.1, from coordinate 41,763 downwards.
AAGCAAATATATACACATATAATAGTGTGATCCGTGCCCAAAAAAGTCAGACAATAATTGCATAAATACATATAGATAAATCCAAAAGTCTCAAGCTAATGAGGGACGACAGTCAGAATAATCCAAAAAGGAAGTGCTCAAATGAATCCAAAAGGCGAAAATCTTACGGCGTTTCTGGGAATGTGCCAAGAAGTGTATAGGTAAATCCTTTTGAACTTCAGTAAACCACATTTCCTTCAAAATTTTACCTACACACGCTTCGCATATATAATATACATAATATATAGTTATATATACATATATATATATATATATATATATATATCTATTATATATATATATATATATATATATATATATAGATATATATATAATATATATATATATATATATATATATATATACAAAATAAGAAAATGGAGAAATACATCTAATCAAGTATCGATACCAGATAATACCCAATCACATACTTTATATTAAACCACCACATAAGAAAACTTAAGGACAAACATAATAAAGTAGAACAAAATAGTGTACATAAAGGAGTGCACATAAAAGAGAATGTTATACAGTAAGTACAATATGTATAAGAGAATATAAAAATAAGTAAATATAAGTATCGGTATAGACTACATATATATATACATATGAACATATATATATATATATGCATATATATACATGTTATATATACACATATATATACATGTATATATATATGCATATATATGTATACAATATATAATATATATATTATATATATATATATATATATATATATATATATATATATATATATATACAAATAAGAAAATGGAGGAACAGATTCATTCAATCATCGACTTACAAATATTACCAATTCATATTATTTATTAACTACATAAATAGGAACATCCAAATCCACAAAATAAAACAATATACATCAATAAGTAAGATAATACCATAAAAATAATACACATTAAAATGGACTTACAGCTGTTTCAGCCTGTAGATAACAGTATCTCATTTTGCCTATATTAGTCAGATGTATTGTGGTAATATGCAGTTAAAAATGAGTTTATATATATATCTCAAGGCCCTCGTCAGAGATTATAAAGTACAATATTATAAAAATATAAATGAAAATATTAAATATGAAACAAAAAAACCTACACATGAATATATATATTATATATATATATATAATATATACATATTATTTATATATTATACTTATATATATGTCTATATATATATGTATATACACTTATGTTAATATATATATATATATATATTTATATACATAAGTGTATATACATATATATATATATATATATATATACATATATATAAGTATATATATTTAATAATTACATACACATAAGGTTACAGAAAATCAAACATATATACTGGAGTATACATATACATCCACATCAATGGGTACATATACAAAGTACAACGTTCATTACATTACCAAAACTATTAATATTATTATTATTATTATTAATAATAATAATACCAATATTCGATTATGTGCATTCTGCTATTCACAATACATAGTAGATGGAAAATACCACATAAAATATAGTATAAAATAATATAGTATAATATAACATATTATATTTCACATATATAAATATTATAACATAATATATAGACAGATGCTTATGAAAGATGCAAGCACATTAATTCAACAAATAATGTCATTATATTCATATATCATACAGTCAAAATCGAAACTTCAGTCTTATTCTGCATACATATATATATACACAGGTAACAAA
>NW_021835170.1:17500-37500 GCF_006345805.1 Octopus sinensis | reverse complement strand
TCGCGGCATGAGGTGCTGATTAGGGCAGCTGCATCAAACTCTCTCATGCACCAAATGCCAATTGCTAAAACACATTCGTGATGTAAAATTATGTAGCAACACCAAATGGCGGTGTGCCCATAAAATAAAATAAAGTAATATATATAATATATATATATATATATATATATATATATATATATATATATATATATATAATATATATATATGTATATGTATATTATATATATATATATATATATATACTTTGATACTTTGATACTTTGATAGGTTTCGGCCATTATTGGCCCAGGCCATGTCTAACTTAATAGCACCACCTGGTGAAGTCTTTCAAGTCAGAATTTGGGCACTATGGCCCACTCAAGTAGAGAGTTATTGTTTACAGAGACATATCGGGTGTAGGGGGTTTATCCGGGATTTCTTGAAGGAATCTGTCCAAAGACTTCTTGAACCCTATAGGGTCAGTTTCTGTTTTAATGTGTTTTGGTGTAATGTTAAAGAGAGCGGGGCCAATTGAGGTGAATAATTGTGCCGTATTGTTGTTATGAGATGAGAGTGCGATTTTTGTTTTGGGCGGATGGCACGGGGCCCAGCCTTGGATGTACCTTAAAGGTGATGCCAACATCATTTGGGCAATGCTGATGGAATATTTTCCACATCATGCAGATGATGTAGCGCTCACGACGACGTTGGAGAGAATAGAGTTTTAGCTTTTCTAGTCGACCCCAATAGTCGAGGCCTGTCATGCCATCTATCTTTTTTGTGATTGCCCTTTGAGGTGCTTCAACTTTTATGATACCTTGTATTGTGTGGGGAGACCACAGTGGACAACAGTATTCAAGGTGGGGTCGGGCAAAAGTGGAGAAGAGAAGGATAATGGTGTGGATATCTCTCGACTGGAAAGTTCTGAGAATCCAGGAACACATTCTGCGAGCCATGTCAACTTTGGTGTTTATATGAGTGGCCCAGCTTATGTTGTTGTCCACAATTACTCCCAAGTCTCTGATGTTTTTGGACGCCGCGAGAGTTTCACCTGAAGGAAGGGAGTATGGGAGTTTCAGGGCATCCTCTTTTCCAAAGTGGATTAGCTCAAATTTATCCTCGTTCAGCAGCATATTGTTTTTTTCTGCCCATTGGATAACAGCCAGTAGATCTGACTGAAGGCATGTCCGGTCACTCGCCTCATTTATGACTTTCTGTAGCTTGGAGTCATCTGCAAAGATTTTTATGTTGCTGTGCTTGATGATGTCATTAATGTCATTAATGTAAATGATGAAAAGAAGTGGGCCCAACACAGTGCCTTGCGGAACGCCACTACTGACTTTGGCTGGGCTTGATTTTACCCCTTCAACTACAACATGTTGAGATCTGTCTGTCAGGAAACACTTGATCCATTTCAGTAACTTTCCAGAGACACCAATGTTGGATAGTTTTTTCAATAGGATCTTGTGATCGACCCTGTCGAAGGCCTTACTGAAATCAAGGTAAATGACATCGGTGTTGGAGCTCTCTCCCAAAGCTCTCAAAATGTCCCCAAAGTGATGCAGGAGCTGCGTTAGGCAGTCCCTTCCATTACGGAACCCATGTTGGTTGGAGATCAGCCGTCTGTTGCTTTCCAGAAATTGGGTTATTCGAGATCTCACCACCCTCTCAAATACCTTGATGATATGAGAGGTGAGTGAGATCGGACGGTAATTCACTGCAAGGGACTTGTTTCCCTTTTTGAAAACTGGGACAACAGACTGGGACAGAAGGTTTTTTGGAATATAGCCAGCATCCAGTGAGTTTCTCCACAGATTAGCAAGGGGAGATGCAAGTTGGTGTCGACACACCTTCAGGACACAAGCAGGGAACCTATCGGGGCCTACTGCTGAATTGTGTTTTATTTCGTTTATATATATATATATATATATTATGTATGTATGTATGTACGTGTGTATGTATATACATATGCATGCGTATATATATATATGTCTTTATTACCCACAAGGAGCAAAACATATTGGAGACAAACAAGGAAAGACAAAGGGATTAAGTAAATTACATCGACACCACTGCCTGACTGGTACTTAATTTATCGATCCCGAAAGGATGAAAGACAAAGTCAACCTCGTGCTAACGATTCTGCCAGCTCACCGTCTTACTTATATACATATATATATATATACACATAGATATACATATATATATATACACATATATACATATATATATCTACAAATATATATACATATATATACATTTATATACATATATATATATATATACATTTATATACATATATATATATGTACACATTTATATACATATATATATATATATATACATACATAGATATATATACATATATATATATATTATATATATATATATATACCTATGCATATGTATAATATAAATAATATATATGCATTTATACATACATATATGTACATACTTACATATATATATATATACATATGCATATGTGGACACATCCAATGCGAAGAGAATATGTTACTCTTATAAGGATGAAAACACATCCAATTTTTCACTGACTTAACCGTTCAATACCTAATTAAGTAGGGAAAAACGTTACAATTCACATGGGTATATATTAAATTTATAAAAATTAAAAGAAAATGGAGAAGTGCAATTGCCAATTCAAAATTTAAAATTTATTAACATAATACTATATTATATTATATTATATCCTTAAAATAATGATATAATATAATAAATATTAAATACAGATTACATACAGTTGTTTCGATTCTTACCCATAATAAAATTAAAATTCATTTTTGAGGGTAAGAATCTCTTCAGTGTAATATTTTATATATGAGGAGTTACAGATCAAAAAAAAAAGACTAAGCATAAATTTGTTTATGTTGTCAAGCGTGAGCGTCAATAAAAACAAAAACAAAGTTAAAAATAAAAAATAAAATATGAAAAATAAATTAATATAACTATCATAAAATATATTTGTATTCTATTAAGAATTTTAATCTAAATATGCTTTGGCGTATTAGTTTTTTTTAAATACCAGAAACAATATTTAAAATAAATCCATGGCGAAATAAGAAATATCCCTTTTATACTTTCATATTAGCAAAAAATACATGTTATAATAATAATATGATATTTATCTATCGGAAAATAGCAAAATAATATATTTAAAATACTGTATCATTTCTAGTCAAATACTAAATGATATTATAAATTACAGTGCATTAATTATAATCCATACTAAAAATCAAAGATTGATAATTAAAAGTTACGTAGTTTATATAAGAAAGAAATTTTCTGAAACATTGTCATAATAACGGAATTATTGAAGAAATCACATAAACGCCAAATTAACTAGTTATCCCCAAAATATTTAACCATAAGGACTTCATAAACGTCTTTATCATAATTACTCATTTTCATATTAAAACGAACAATGTTATAATTAAAATTAAAATTACTTAGTTTTTAGAGAAAGAACTCATCATAATGTTTATATGTATTTATACTTACGAAAAAATATAAAAGTAATTTACAAAGTATGTTTTTAATATGGTGTACAATAAATATTCTTTATGCAAGAATAATCTTTATACTAATTTTTACATAAATAAATAGGAATTTCTTACTTTTCAGGGGAAATAATTCACTTTAAATCAACATGTTTATGGTTTAATGCATTTATACTACTAGAAATATATAATATCTAGAATAGGGTCTACTTTACAATTTAATTTAAATTGACATAATTACATTTAAGATCATTCAATATAAAATAGCATAGCATTAAAACTTCCTAAGGACTTCTGTATGATTATCATAATTAATCTTTTCCTATACTAAAATTACTTAGTTTATCAGAGGAATATAATATAGTGTATTGCTTATAATATACACATATACATATAATACATATAGACACACACATACATATATACATAGATACATATACACATATATACTAGAAAATAAATATTTTTATATATAAAAAGGATAAGACCAATTTTTAGAATTATATTCGCTCCATGTCATCACATTCACTGCGATGATGTTTTAGCCATATAGTACATGGTGTAAGACGGACAAGTGAATTAGTCTGGTATATATGTGCACATATATGAATGTATGAAAGGCGCATGGCTCAGTGGTTAGAGCGTCGAGCTTACGATCGTGAGGTTGTGAGCTCGAATCCCGGACCGGGCTGCGTGTTGTGTTCTTGAGCAAAGCACTTTATTTCACGTTGCTCCAGTTCACTCAGCTGTACAAATGAGTTGCGACGTCACAGGTGCCAAGCTGTATCGACCTTTGTCTTTCCCTTGGATAACACTGGTGGCGTGGAGAGGGGAGGCTGGTATGCATGGGCGACTGCTGGTCTACCATAAACAACCTTGCCCGGACTTGTGTCTAGGAGGGTAACTTTCTAGGTGCAATCCCATGGTCATTCATGACCGAAGGGGGTCTTTATATGAATGTATGCGGGCGTATATGTAAGTATTCGTATCTTCTATGTGTGTATATATATATATATATATATATATATATATATTTGTAATTACGTTCTAATTTTTAGTGTATTTCCTCTAATGAAGAACATGAGTATTTTATTACTAAGCCTGAAATCGTCGATATGGAGTTAACCATTCAATTTTTGCTAATTTCTTTGTCCATTTATCTTTTCACCTGTGCTATATGAATACATGATGTGGTTCTAGAGTCAGTTTTGTTTGCTATATTTGGCATGGTGGTGCCTCTTCACTACCCTTAATTATAATTAAACTTATATTGTTACATATCTATAATAACTATTACCTACACGGTTTTTTTTCCATGCCGGCCACTTGATATGATCGTTATTCTAAATAATGGTCTTATCCTTTTTATATGTAAATACAGATATAGTTAGATATACACGGACACACACAGACACACACATACACATACACACTTACGCAGGCGCGCATATGTTTGAGAGCATGTATATTTTTAAAACATACCAAAGCCGATGAAACAATTGAATTTGTGAAAATTTTATTTTTGCATACTCGAAATGTAATCTTTGACATCTAAAAATGTTTAAATGAGTGAATCTGGAAAACGTTTGTCAAAAACGAAAGATGTACGGAAATTAGTGAAGGAAGTAATAAAATCAAAATATTAAAATGTGGATTTAAAAATTATTTCTTATTTGCTGAATTGCAATTTCGCCTCTTTCATACCTATAACAGAAAGATCTTTCGAAGGAAAGTAAAAAGAGTAAATTTCAATATTAAAAAATCAAAACGTGAAAAGAAGGATTTATCTTTCTTTTCAAAATCATAATCTAAATATTTTAATACAAATTCAAAGAAATTGTAGGTTTTGGTAAACTAAATGATTTCCTAGTCGAATCTATTTAATATGCCTAACACACAAAGTAGTGTTAATATTGGATTAACACACCCCCTTGACTCTTTCTATCCGAAGACTTTCTCAATCCGATACATACACGTTAGTTTTATACATTTATCTACTTCATGTTCCACCATTAAAAACGAATTGTTTCTTCGCGCCTCTCGACGTTTTTAATTGTTATGGCATAAACAATGTGTGCGTGCGTCTGTGTGTATATGTGTGTGTGTGTGTGTGTGTGTGTGTGTGTGTGTGTGTGCGTGCGTGTGTGTATATATATGTAAGACAAGGTATAAATAATGGTCATTATATATATTTTCTTTATTAGAGTAAATTTGGCTTACAATTGTTTCCACCGGTGGTTATAGGAATGTTACTGATAGGTTTACCTAATTGGTCTATTGATGAGTTGAGAAAAATTAAACTACCTAAAAGGATTAATGCTACTTTCGTCAGAGCCATTTCTGGTTATAAAAAGCAGAACACAGACGGAATGATGCATACATGGGGGAGAGAGGCAAAACACTATCCTCTCCAATTCTTTCCGCTGTTCTTTCTTTTCTTCTCATCACCTTATTGTAACGTGTCTTCTTCTTTTTTTCCTATTCTACTTGCTTCTTTCTCTATTTAACCTCTACGTACTATACCTCCAGTGTTTTGCTTTGTTATAAACATAAATGGTTCTGACGGAAGTAACATCAATACTGTTAGGTCGTTCAATTTTTCTCACCTGATCAATAGACCAATTCAGTAATCCTATCAGTAATATACCTAAAATGACTACTGGAAACAGCAGTAAGCCAAATTTACCCAAATAAAGATAAAATATGTAATGAGCATTATTTATATATCTGTGTAACAATCAGCTTGACTGGAGCCTAACCACGGATTTACAATATATAATTGTAATGAACCATAAGTAAGAACACTGCCATAAGAATACTTGGAGTTCTTTACTAATCTGAATAATATTGAGAGTATTAAAGTTCGAGTATTAAAGTTCGAGAATAAAGTTCTGACTATTTAAGGAATATTGGATGTTTTATAAGGGGCGAGAAAAAATCTACTTAGAGACGTGTGTGTGTGTATACTGTTCTATATATGTGTGTTGGCGTAGGGGTAGAAAACATTTTTTGTGTACGTGTGTGCGTTTGATGACGGGAGCGCGGCGGATGCCGGGGTAGTCGCTCCCGCATTCAATTTATCGAACAGGGATAATTATCGGTCCGGGAGGTCTTACACTAACCCAAGACCCGTTGTTCATCCGAGAATCACCCACCCGAACGCGAGAGCTGGCGTCCCGACCCATCACACTGATAGGAATAAGCATATATGGTTTGTAATCCCCTTTGGTAAGCAGATTAGAACTAACCTCCCCCTCATGTTTAGAACAAGCCATCGCCAATAACTTCCCCAGAAATTCCAAATATTACTCCACGGTTAACTCGCATAAAGTTAGGAAGCTTTCTCCAACACTAAAAACCTCGCCCAGATAATCGCCCCTCCCATAATAATAGGCTACTTACTAAGACCCTATCACCTCTCTCGGAGGCACAGCCTCTTCCGCTCCCGGTTAATGCTCAGTAGGAATAGTTATAGTAGTAATAACGATATGAGAGCCAGTACAGTGACACATAATCTCAGCTCCAGCCAGGGAGTACCCACTAGGGGTATAGTTATAAATAGGGGTGTGTGGTTGACGGTAACAATGGGAGTAGGTAGAGAGCCCCAATAGCATCCCCAGCATCATTTCCCGCAATAGCAGCACCACGGGCAGTAGCAATGACAGCACTCTGATAGATAGTGGAGAATCAGGGGTTATTCCTATAGTTAATAGTGACGTAGTGGAAAATAGAGTAGTAAGCGGCTGCAGGTCTCGGAACGAATATAGTGACAGGAACGCAGTTCTAATTTCAGAAACTAATCCTAGCAGAATAAGATTCACGTCGGCGAACTCCAAGATCAAAAACGCCGTCTACCAATGCAAGGTTTACACGGACTCAGATGTCTTCACTTATGTAGGGGCCTCATCCTCAAGATTGTCTTTGCGTGTCTCCAACCATTACGCAACTTTTCGGGACATGAACAAGCGCCAGACCACGGGACTCAGTAAGCTGATATGGCGACTGAAGGATACGAACTTAAGCTACAGGCTGGAATGGTCAATTTTGTCGGTGGCCCTCCCATTTGATAGGGGCAGAAGGCAGTGCAACCTTTGTGTCTCCGAACTCTTCCATATTTTGTTTGCCAGGGGCCGGATGGTAAACGGGCTTTTACAGTCGGCTTTTCGATGCCCCCATTGGCGGCGCTACACTTATCTGGCTTTTAAATAGCGTTTATAAATAATACCGGCACCCATAGCCCTTGGTAACAAATTCTGAAATAGCCTTTAAGATATCTACGATTAGCCACTGCAAGGGGAATTACTCCTGTAAGACAAACGGGGCTTGGTTTTTTCACAGCGGGGGGTTCCTTGACAAGGCAGGCTTAGATGAACACACACACACATAAAACATATATATATTTTTTTTCTGCCACCCAACGGTTCTGACGGCAGAGCCACTAACAGCCGAACGATCAAACGCACACACGTACACAAAAAATGTTTTCTACCCCTACGCCAACACACATATATAGAACAGTATACACACACACACGTCTCTAAGTAGATTTTTCTCGCCCCTATATAAAACATCCAATATTCCTTAAATAGTCAGAACTTTATTCTCGGTCACAAAGAACACCTACACACCCTCACCCACATGATTGACCGATGCCTGACCCGTTAAATTCTTCAGCCACCGGTTCTCAACATATACTGATAAACAGTTTCGCCATGGGCTCTTAGGAGCATAGTTCGATTTGTTTTTGCTCCGCCTCTGTTCTGTTTTTTTTTTTCCAACGGATTTCCTATTTTCTTCCTGAAGAGAAAGACACAATATGGTCCCATTATTCAATCGGATTTTGGTAATTTGTGCCTTTCGAAACACGTGTAGAATGAAATAAAACGATTTCTGTTCAATCTGCGTTCAGCTCCATTTCTTCAATCACCAATAATGTTTTAATTTCAATTATCCGCACCAACGCACGGTTGCAACACCATATGGTTGTACCTCCAACCGTGCTGTTTACTGCTGTGATTTTGCTACTAAGGTATCGGTTAAACTTTTGATTAATCTACTACAAGATTATTCATCTTTCTATTTCACATTATATATATATATATATATAATATATATATATATATATATATATATATATATATATATATATATAATATATATATATATATATGTATGTATATATGTATATGTATGTATATATAGAAGAACAATCTTACTTAGAAATGGATGCGTGCGTTCCGTCATATGATATATAAATAAATAAAACATATGCATATATATATACATATATGTACGTACCCACCTCTACATGTATATATACACGCATATATGGGTACAGGACACCAAAAAAAAACGTCGAACACAATGAGAAACGAAAACATAAACACGAAGGGGAATTTTCCTTGTGTTATTTGTCCTGTACTCTATTTTTCTGTTGTTTAAGAAAAATGTCCAGTTCCTTGGTTTTGTTTGTGTTTTCGTTTCTCATTGTGTTCGACGTTTTTTTGGTGTCCTGTACCCATATATGCGTGTATATATACATGTAGAGGTGGGTACGTACATATATGTATATATATATATGCAAATGTTTTATTTAATAATATACAAAAGTTTTCATAAACTTTTTTCTTTCATGAAAAGGACTTGTAGTGTTTAAAGTGTATCTGTTCATTTGTTTTATTTCAATGTCTTTTTAGGGAGCCTTTTATACGCTCGCTAACGCTCATTTCCTCCAATCCACTCAAAACAATTTCGTTCAGTTTTATTTTGAAATTGAGACATTATTGGTTAAAGAGAGATTAGAGTATATGAACATAGTAGGCGGGATTTTGACCAAAAATGATTTTTAAATGTCTGGCTTACGTTATAGCAAACCAGTGGTGCGCACCCTATTTGTACAAACTAATTTACATGTTTTACGAATTATATCAGGTCGTCCCATAAGTTCTGTCCGAATTTTGAATAAAGAAAACAAGTGATCGAATGTTATATTTAATTGAAATTTAATCACCAATGTACTTTCCCTGATTATCTATGACTTCCTTCCATCTATTTACAAGTTTTTTTATCCCATCAATGTAAAACTTTTTTGGTTTCAAAGCAAAGAACTCTGAAATGTCAATATCGACCTCCTCCTGGCTTACGAAAGTTATGTCCCCCAAATGATTCTGTAAACTACGAAACAAATGGTAGTCTGAAGGAGCAAGGTCGCGTTGAATGAGGCGGATGAGGAATTTCTGCCCAAACAAGCTCTTCGATCTTCTGTGATGAGATCTTTGCAGTATGGGGTCGCGCATTGTCCTGATGAAACATCACTCCTTTTCGATTCACTAAAGTAGGTCTCTTTTTCTTCAAAGCTTGGTTCAAACGCTCTAATTGCCGACAGTAGACTTGAGCATTGATTGATGCATTAGATGGTAACAATTCAAAGTGAATTACACATTTGCAATCCCACCAGATAGAGGGAAGAACTCTTTTTCCATGAAGTTCCCTTCGCGGTTGTGGTTGAGCCTTTCCCCTTTTACCAAGCTACTGTTTACGACGTTTAACATTTCGATAGAAGATCCATTTTTCGTCACCAGTTACAAGTCTATTCAAAAAGGATGAAATGAGTTCGCAAGAATGGAGAGAAGAGCAGATGTCACCTCGGGATTTGCGGTTGCTTTCGGACAATTCATGAAGCACCAGTTTTCCAAGTTTGGGAACCTTTCCAAGTTGTTGATGATGACTATGAACAGTTGCATGGTTTGAACTAAACTTTATTGCCAATTCTTCAACTGATAATGCAGGATTTTCTTCAAGTATTGCCTCAAGAAGCTTATGAAACTCAACTGGATATCCTTTTCGATCTTCATCTTCAAGGTTGAAATCTCTTCCTCTGAATTTTGCAAACCATCTTCCGCAAGTTCTTTCATTCAAGAATTCTTTCCCATAAATTAGTGTATGTTTCGAGTCGCTTCGGCTGCAGAGTTTCCTTTTTTGTACTCATTATGTGCCTTAAATGTTCTTTGAATATTTCCATGTTAGAATGGGTTTTAATCAAAGAAATTTTAATTCTATTATTCTATAAAATAATATTTAATTAGTTAAATGTACACAAATGCATAAAAATAATTTTTAATTCCATTAGACATTCTAAAATACTATTTTAAAAAGGGTAAAATCGGACAGAACTATGGGATGACCTGATATTACCTTAGAACATTGAAATAAATTCCTTGTAGTATTTGTTCCGACTTTTTACATTCTGAGTACAAATCCCGTCAAGATCATCTTTGCTAATCATCATTTCGGGGTCGACAACATAAAGCACCACATTTAAGTTACGTTGTCGATGTATCCTATCCTCTCAAAATTATTGATCTTATGCCTAAATAACAAACCATTATATACAACAATATTTAGAGCTTCTGGTTTAGCCAGAAATGCCAGGGGAATGTGATTATTTCAGGCCTGAATCAATGGACACCAAATGGATAACCAAAGGATCAAATGTGGGCTAATGGAGGTGATACAAAACCAGGAAGTTTTAACGAGTTAAGTTCATTGGAATAATGGTAGAAAACGCAGGTAGAGATGAAATATATCTGTGGGTCATATTGGAGTGAACTTAGTAGCGGCTTGTGAGTGGCTCATGAGTCGAGTGTCTTAGATGTTTAGATGTGTTCTAAGATATCTCTACGTGTAACAGCTGCGCTGCTGTATGGGTGAGAGCAGTGCTGCAAAGAATATTTCATTGGCATTTGTGGATGGTTAGTAATGTTTCAGACTGAATATTTTCTAATCCTGAAGAGCACCAACAACATAGATTGTCAGCGATGGTGAAACCGAGCAGTAGTCGCGATTTTCAAAGTTTTAAGTGCGTTAACTTCTTGGCAACGAGAGAGATTCGTTGTTGCTTTGATAGATGTTATTTCCTTTACTCTATGCTTTTGAAGTCCTTTAGATTTGTATCACCACCATTGGAGTATGTTTTCGCGGACTTTGTTCACCAAGTCAGTGCAGCTTTGGTGTGAGGATTGCATGTTAATGACGCATCGTTGTGGGAGGCGAGGGATAAAGAAGGGTTGTATTATATACAATAAGTATGTATTGTAAGGAATGACGGCAAGTTGGTAGGTTATTGATTTGTGGAAGTAAGCTTCTTGAGGGATAAAGAGTGTTCTACAAATAGAAGCTGAGATGGTGCAACAGACAGGGAACCACAGCTACAATAAAACTATTTATTTATATAGCCGTGGCTGCGTGTTAAGAAGCTTACTTCTTAACCATATGGATCCGGGTTCAGTCCCACAGTGTGGAACCTTGGGCACGAGTCTTCTATTATAGCCTCGAGCCGACCAAAGCCTTGTGAGTGCATTTGATAGACAGAAACTGAAAGAAGCCCGTCGCACATATATATGTGTGTGTGCATGTGTGTGTGTGTGTATGTGTGCGCCTTTGTGTCTGTACCCCTATCACCGCTTGACAACCGGTGTTGTTGTGCTTAGGTCCCTGTTGAAAAAAATGATTTTAACTCACACCGTTCGATTATCAAATAAAAGTATATAAAGGGCATGGATACATACGAAGCGAGCCTATACACACACACACACACACACACACACACACACACACACACACACACAGAAATACATACACACATGATGATGTCAACAACATTACTAACACATTCAACAGCAGCGGCGGTGCCAAAGATGGCAATATCAACAACTACCATCACGATGGCAACACCGTTGGCGAACACACATACGCGGAGGAATACAGATTTTGTACCATTTTTTCTCGGGACAGCAGGATGGGGCTGCTGAAGGGAAGGCCACACTGCTGCTAAAAACTATGACACACACACACACAAGCATACACACACACACACACACACACACACACACACACACACACACACACATACACACACACACACACATACACACACATTCACATATACACTCACATACACACACACACACACACACACACATAAGCATACGCGCACACACATACATACACACACACACTCACAAACAAGGACACAAACGCATGCGCACATAAGGATACCTGTCTTAGAAGAACGAAATGGAGTTAGTGGAACAAGAACACACACGGAAATGAAGTGTCGTTGAAAAGGTCACAGATGCGTGACAATGGAGCAGTCCGTGGTAGGTATTAAATCAACGTTCCGGATCAACAGGAACGATAATTATTTGTTGCCGTCGAAGGTTGTTGGCTTTTATCATATGGCGAGCTGGCAGAAACGTTAGCACGCCGGGCGAAATGCGTAGCCGTATTTCGTCTGCCGTTATGTTGTGAGTTCAAATTCCGCCGAGGTCGACTTTGCCTTTCATCCTTTCGGGGTCGATAAATCAAGTACCAATTACGCACTGGGGTCGATGCAATCGACTTAATCCCTTTGTCTGTCCTTATTTGTCCTCTCTGTATTTAGCCCCTTGTGGGCAATAAAGAAATATATCATATCGAGGTTCGATAAGCTCCATCACAGCATATGAATGAGAAAGGGAGGGATTTATAGATGAATAAGGAAGGAAAGGGTGATGGCAAACTTGGTAGTGGGTAATAGAAGTTTGTGTCTTTCTCCGTCGCAACATCTGAATGAGAAAGGATGGGGTGATGGCAAACTTGGTAGTGGGATGATGGAAGTCGTACGGTGAAAAAAAATCAAGTGCTTCGACTGAGTGAGTATATGTGTGTGTGTGTAAAATCCAAGCTACATATATTTCTTCAGATCCTGTTATGATAGTTACTCATCGACAGGTACTCAGCTACCTATTTATTAGGGTGAAGGTACCTTAATTGGGTAAAGGTCACATTGTCGATATAGAATCCCAAGTTAACTCGTAGGAAGAAACAAATTTGAAAGTTTCAAATTTTATCTTCAGCGACCTAACTCGAAATTCCGTATCGTCAATGTAACCATTATATAATTAAGGTCTCATCAGCCAGATGCGTAGATAGTTGCGTCCCCCTCGTTATTATTATATCAGAGGATCTGCTAGATAAGAAACATATGTAGCCAGGATATTACCTGCTCTACTCCTTCAATTTGGATATAGAAACATATATATATATATATATATATATATTATATATATATATATATATATATATATATATATATATATATATATATATATATATATATATATATATTATATATATATATATATAATATATATATATATATATATATCAATATAAGGGTAACAAAAAATTGAAGAAAAATTTTCTGCCACCAGCGGTCAAGTGAGAAAATAGAAATAGTCACAGACTATATGATACATTCAACAAAATATTAAGGAATGACCCTGAGAAGGTCGTTCGACTCACTTGAAAAGAGCAGCTAAACTCAAAACCGCAAAAAATAGTAGTAATTCTGAAACTAGAGGAAAATAAAAAACTTTGTACCCTGCTCTTTTCAAGTGAGTCGAACGACCTTCTCAGGGTCATTCCTTAATATTTTGTTGAATGTATCATATAGTCTGTGACTATTTCTATTTTCTCACTTGACCGCTGGTGGCAGAAAATTTTTCTTGAATTTTTTGTTACTCTTATATTGATTGATTAATGAATTTTTGACTAATTCTGAAATTTGTATCAGCAACTTATATTTGCTGCGGAGTAGATGGCGCGATTACGGTGAATTCGAAAATTTACGATATATAGACCCGAGGCTTAGATGGTGTAACCTCGTGTATATATATCTGCCTCCTATTTTGGTGACTTTGCTGACGAGACAAGCCAAGCGTAAACGGATTTAATTTAATTTAATTAAATTTGATTGCGTGAAGATGTTGAAACCTTGCAGGGTCCAAAGTTTGAAGGGGATAAATGTTTTTTATTTTCCTCTAGTTTCAGAATTACTACTATTTTTTGCGGTTTTGAGTTTAGCTGCTCTTTTCAAGTGAGTCGAACGACCTTCTCAGGGTCATTCCTTAATATATATATATATATATTATATATATATATATATATATATATATATATATAATATATATATATATATATATATTATATATATATATATATATATTATATATATATATATATATATGTATGTATGTATGTATGTATGTATGTATGTATGTATGTATGTACACACTCGTGCACACACACACACACGATTACATGTGCGCACGCATGTATTTGTGAGCAGCTATGTTTTAAAATACACCAAATCCGATGAAGCTGCTGAATTTGTAAAAATTCTATTTTCGCATAACCGTAATATTTTACGTTTAAATCTGTTTGAAGGAGTGAGTCTGGGAAACGTTTCCAAAACAATAGTCAGAAAGAAAAAAAAACTATCGAAATTAGAGAAGGAAAGAATAAAATCAAAATATTAAAATTTGGATTTTTATTTCTCAATCACAATCTTGCTTGTTTAGTACATGAAGCAGAAAATCTTTTGAAGGAAAGTTAAATAAAAACAAAAGAAATTTTTAAAATAAAGAAATCAAATACTGGAAAAGGAATTTTTTTTTTTTTCAAAATCATAATCTCCATTTTATTAAACAAACTATTCTCGAACCAAAATAAGGGATTTGCAGCATATTAGGAGGACAGTGTACTTGATTCCAAGCAAAAAAATCCGAGTTTTTTTTTTTTTTCTTTGCGAAAATCGTGCAGGTGTTACTCTGAAAAATTACCCAGTTAGCCGTCATTTTTGTCGGCACGGGGCCAAATAATATTATAATAATCTATTTGTGTAAACACATGAAAGCACTCAGCAATGAGAGAGGGGAAGTGGCAAAGAGAGCGCCAATAACAAATATAAAACTCATATGAATTATACTACACTGATCTTGGAATTGACGGTCAAGTTCAAATACTTTCTCTTGAAAACATACCCTCCTGGGACGTGATAAATAGAAATTAGTATCAAAGATCCCCGTGATACTTGAGTGCCACAACGAATGCAATTTTAAGTTGTTAAAAATGTCTTCTCAGTTTACTGATGTGTACATTTTGACTGAAAGGCCGGTTTATAAGGCGAATTTAAATTTTACGTCTGTTTCCAATTATATATATTACGATAAATGTCAGGAACAAGCACATATGCGTAAGTACAACGACTTCCATTACGTTGTCATAACTGAATGTTATGCGATGTCATAACTGAATGTAAAGATTGCAAGCAAGAACAAACATAAATTTTATGTACATTAATCATCATAACATTGCATAGCACAACAATTAGTAGTCACTGCACTAATATATATTTCTGATGTTGCATTGTTAAAGTCTATGTTGGCACATAGATCGTTACTAAATAATGAACACCTACTACTAGTGCATGATTTCTGTCTGTAACCAAAAAATTCGCAAGTGTATTTTGTTTCACAAACATAATAGTCTGACGATTTATGGGTAAACATGACTCTGGTTCGCATCAGATGAATATTTCTATGTGAACAGCGTGGTTTGGGGGTCAATACACCATTTTGACATATCACACTATCGTTGGAGTTATTCATATTAGGAAGTTCACACGAATAAATAACATTCGTGTTTTCTAAGACTGTGCTGCCAAACGGAAGATATTGCAAAGTGTCTGAATTTCGGTAGCTATACATGCCAAACACGGGTAACAATTGACAGCTCTTTACACACCGTGGAAGTTTTCCACTCCACGTTCCATTCTCTAAACAGGTTCTTTTAGAATATCCCAACAATGTTTCTTCAGCAGAACAGCTATATTCAATAACTGAAAAATTATGTGACAAAATAAAATTCAATCCGTTTCGTTTCTCAATTTTACACGATTTTCTGCACTGTATGTCTGGATACCATTTACCTGAAAAGCATTGAACGACTCCAAATGCGACAGGAATGAAGGATCGTTTGCAAGAATATAACACTTTCTCTCCTTGATTGATTAAGGTTCTTGGTTTTAAAATTGTACCTTCAGAAATAGTCACAACTCTGCCAGCAATTTCAGGTACAACACATTTCAAAGTGCAAACAGGTGTCGGAAAATTCCAGCTACCGTCTTGAAGACAAGTTAATACAGATTCACCTTTCAGACTATAAGGTTTTAAGCAACTGAAATGAATTGTTTCGTTAATTTCAACTCCATTTGTATTGTTTACATTGCCATGTTTGGGTGGATGCGGTGGGAGACATTTAATAGTTTCACAAACTGGTGGGAGAGACGACCACTGTTTATTTTCTTGACAACGTATTGAATTGTTTCCTCGCAAAATATAACCAGACAGGCAGGAAAAGCGAATAACAGAGTTATATGTGTATGCAACATTTATCATGAAACTGTTTGCAGGTTTAGGAAAAATCGGGCAAGTTATTAACTTACATTTTTTATCTTCATACATCCATTTACCATTCCAACAAATAATATCGGCCATATTCTCTACGCTTGCTTCAAAATAGCGGTTGCACTTTTGTTGCAGGTGTATTTTTTCCTCTTCCCATTTCAAAGTATATTGTATTTGACTGTTGTTTAATTTCGGTAAAGGACCGCAGTTTAAGAGTTTTATCATTTGTTCAAAAAACCACGGAGAGAAATTGTTATCAGTTGACGTCGAATTACTGTATTCCGACACAATCTTTTTCATAACATTTCCAACCGTATTATTTTCACTCTTCACCGTTAATGTAATTAATAAAATAATATAAAATGCTCTGGATACCATTCTCTAAGTTTTGCTGAACTTTTTCTTTCATGGAAAGGACTATGGTTCTTGAAGTGTAGCTGCTTACTCGTTTTAATTTCAATGTGTATTTTAGAGCCCCTTTTATACGCATGATTTTATACGCTCGCTAAGCGTATAAAATCATGTCTTTTTTTTTTTCATATTTCATTTTGAAATTGAGACATCTTTGGCTAGAAAGAGAATCGAGTATATGAATAATAAATATAATAAGCATATATATATATATATATATATATGTGTGTGTGTGTGTGTGTGTGTGTGTGTGTGTGTGTGTGTGTGTGTGTGTGTGTGTGTGTGTATTTGTGTGTGTGTGTGTGTGTGTGTGTGTATGTATGTATATATATATAATATATATATATTATGGGGAATGATTGAGAGAGACATACGCATACACATACACACACACACATATATATATATACACACATACACCCACACGAACACACGTACACATGCACATATCTATATACAGCAAAAGACAGACAGACAGAGTGACACACACACGCACACATACACACATATACACATTCCCTCCCCGTCTACGAACACATGCCAATACGCACACACACAGCCCTTCCCATCAATTCACACACCCACACCCGCTCATTCTAACATCCTCTTTACACTGACCCTTCCATCCATACACACATGCAAACACGCATACACACACACACACAAAAGTACGCGCACAGACACACACACACACACTTCCTCACCCATCGATTCAAACACCTATAGCTGTTCACCTCTACGAACGACATTAACATACCCGTACACAGATCCGACCGCACACACACACGCAGACTACGCACACAAACAAGCATACATTTAGTACCACACACACACACAGTCACTCGCTACACCAGACACATAACGCATGCACACACACACAGTTACCACCACACATACACACGCTACCACGCGCACACACACACACATACACACACACACACACGCAGTTAGTGCCACAGACGCTACCATACAGAAAAACGCTACCACACACATTTACACACACACGCTAACACACACACACAATGATCATTTTCACACTTTGCAGTCCCAGAAAGCATTTTTTTTCTTCATTCCTTCTACTTCCGATCACTTCAGAAATGTAACGCACGTGATTAATGGTGATTTTGTTTCTCCGGCGTCTTGCACTTTCCTGCTTTTCCTGTTTTCGATAAAGAACTCTGGGCGTCTGACTAATACGTTGTTTGTGCTAAGGCCAAACGTTTTCATTTTGTCAGTTTTTTTAAATGATTATATATATATATACATATGTATGTATGTATGTATGTATGTATGTATGTATGTATGTATGTATGTATGTATGTATGTATGTATATATGTATATATATATATATGTGTGTGTGTGTGTGTGTGTCTGTATGTATGTATCTTAATAATATTTGTGTGTATATATATATATATATATATATATATATATACATATGCATATATATGTATGTATATATACATATACATATATATTAATACATATATATATAAAGTGTATGTATATATGTATACTTATATATATATATATATATATATACACACATATTTATATACACATATATATAGTGCATGTATATAAAAAATATAGTGTATGAATATATATATATATGTATATATATATATATGCATATGTATATATTTATAGATAGATAGATAGATAGATAGATAGATAGATAGATAGATAGATAGATAGATAGATAGATAGGCATACACACACACACACATATATATATACAAACATGCATACATATACATACATTCACACAAACCCACTCAAACACAAACAAAAAACCGGACATAGAATTATACACAGATATATATGTATGCACACGCATAATTACACATACACACATACATTTGTGTGTGTGTGTATGTATGTAAGTATGTGTGTGTGTGTGTAAATATCTACATGTATATATATATATATATACATACATACACGCATACATATATATACATAGATATAGACATATATACACATACACATATAGGAATCTATATCTATATATGCATGCTCACATACATATACATATATACACACACACATATATATTTACATACACACGCACAAAAGGTGTGTGTATACTAGTGTCGTTATTAGCGTTTATGTGTCTGTGTGTTTGCGTATATGTATATGTGGGAGCGGGTGTGGTTGTGCATGTGTGTGTGTGTGAGTGTGTATGGAGATGTGCGTGTGTGTGTATAGGTGTGCGTGCTATGAAAGTGTGTGTATGAGTGTGTGTATATGAATGAAATTAATTAAACATACAAGTTAAAAAATAAAGACAGAAGAATATAAAAAAAATTTTAAGGTACAAAATAAATAATAAAAACATAAAAACTAAAATAACAAAAAGGAAAAAGGATTATATAAATAAATCAGTAACTGAAATAGATAAAAAAAAAGAAACAAATATAATAGAATAAAATGTTTTTTTTTAAAGGTATGAAAGAAAGTGTTTGCGTGGAGTCCAAGAGGGAACTCAATATCACCCCGTACACACTACCACATATTCATACCCGTACAGACCATCTTCACACAACCCTGTCGCAGAAACCACTCTCTCTTTATCCTTCCACTTCTGGTTACTTCAGCAATGTAACCGCACGTGGATTGTTGGCGATTTTTTTCTTATTTTTCCTTTTTTCTCTTTGGACTTCCCTGTTTCCGACGAAGAGCTATGTTCGAAAGGTTAACAAATCTCTCCTTTTGCCGAGCGTCAAATTATTGTAATAACTAGCAAACGCATCCGTCCTTTGGACGGTTTAATTTGCTTAAAGAAAGCAAATTATT